>NW_026887252.1:0-11523 GCF_032173495.1 Musca vetustissima
TTTACCGTTTATAAAAAAAAACAAAAAGAGGCCCACGCAATGGAAGGAGCAACAAAATCTTCTAAAAAATCAAATTATACGCTTTTCAATACATAGATGAGTGCAAAAATATGTACAGTACCAAATTGTGTATACAGTCCAGTTGTTGAGACTTGTAAAAAATAACCTAAAGAATAATTAAAAGTGACTTTTTCGTCGATATTGCATTTACTTTTGTTGATATTGGACTTTTATTTTTCGGAAAGAAGGTACTGCATCTCCCGAATGCAAGGATGAAGCGACGTCAATTTTTGCTCATATCCTATTTAGGATAGTTACATTAAATCTGTGCACAGAAAATAGTTCTATTGGCACAGGTAAAAATTCGGGCCGCAAAGGGTTAATGTACTTGTCAAGCGTTTTCGTCCCCATAACACAAAATACCAAATTACCGCCAATTTGATTAAAAGACGTGTCAATCTTAAACGTGGGTCAATATTTAAAATATTTAGTTGTTGGTACGTATATGTGTTTTTCAATGAAAACCCAAAATACCAAATTACAGCTAATTCTATGGCAAATCCTGTCCAAAATCCCCCAAAATACCTACTATTTGGGTACCTTTAAAGGGTGGCTACCCTGAAACTAAGGTCAATATTAATAATTTTTGGTACATTTTGTGTTCTCATTGAATAATACATATAATTCAATGGGAACTCAAAATGCCAAATTACAACCGAATTGGTTGAAAACCCTGTCCAAAATTTCCAAAACACCGGGAGCTACCATGAAACTTCGGCCAATATTTTGGATGGATATGTGTTATTTGATGAGAACCGAAAATATCAAATAACAGCCAGTTCGGTTGGAAAATTTTTCCAAAATACCGAATATTGGGAATTACCGTTATATGGGGGCTACACTAAAACTTGCGTCAATATTATTAATTTTGTTCCCTCGAATGCCAAATACCTGAAATGCATTCCTGCTTTAAAATATCAATCGTAACTCCAAATTTATTAATTTCAGTTCTATCTGTTCACTAAAATCCAAATTGTACCAGAGTTGGGATCATTATGTACTTTTCGTACCCATATTCCAAAACGATCTCTTATTTGCAACTTTCTGGATTCCAGTTCTACACGTTCACCTAAAACCAATTTTATCAAATTTAGTACTTTTCGTACCCATAAGTACAAGTTTCTAAAACTACGTCAGTCATGCACTCCAGTAATATTCTTAAGTCCAAATTTAAGGATTCCAGCTCTATCCGGTCACCAACATCCAATTACCAAAATTCAGTAGAATTTATTACTTTGCGTAGACGTATGTACGAGTGTCCACAACTTCCTCAAATTCTCTTATTTGTAACTATCTGGATTCCACTTCTACACGTTCACCTAATACCAATTTTAGTACTTCTCGTACCCATAAGTACAAGTTTCTAAAACTACGCCAGTCATGCACTTCAATAATATTCTTAAAGGATTCCAGCTCTATCTGGTCACCAACATCCAAATACCAAAATTCAGTACAATTTATTACTTTGCGTAGACGTATGTACGAGTGTCCACAACTTCCTCAATTCTACACTCCAACAGTAGTTTTAATCATAAATGTAAAGATCCCAGTCCTATCCGTGCACATAGATCCAAATCGTACCATATTCGTACTTATAAGTTCGAATTTCCAACACTACCTCAATCCTGTATTCTAACAATAATTTTAATTCCAAATTTCAGGATCTCAGCGCTATCCGTGTACAAGTTTTAGTACAATTTCGCATTTTTCGTGCCCAAAGTTACGAATCAATCCTACTCTCCAACAAATTTAGTACATAGTTAGTACAATTTAGTACATATAAGTACAAATCTCCAAAAAATATCTTAATCCTACAGTAATGTAAATTCCAAATTTAGTTCCATTTAGCACCTTCCGTGCCCAATACATATGAATTTTCGATACTTCCTCTACCTTGTAAAACTTTCAGAACCAAAGCTTTACCTTTCACACAAATTCAACTTGTACCATATTTAGTACATTTAGTATTTTTTTTGAAGATTCGTACTTATGGGTGCGGTATTTTCCTTATTGGTTTTCCTCATATCATGCAACTCTACTCTATCCATCCCATTGTTGTGAAAATCATATTGTTTTTCCTTTAAAAATAACATAAGCTTCAACTTGTCTGGTGGATAATATTCTAAGCATCAATGTAAAATTAAGTACCGGAAATGTATAAAAACAATAGCATGCTAATTCCAGCATAAACATCTTAGCTTAAATCCGAAACAACAACAATAACGACCAGATGAACGAACATTATGACGACAATGGCAATTTGAATAATATGAAGTGGCATATAATGATTGCCACCATCAGCTGACAATGCCACTGACGACGACAACAACAACCCCTCCCTGGAAACCTTCAATCATAATCATCACCAGAAGCCAAAAGCGGCGGCAGACAAACCAAACGTCAACCACTAATACCAACGTTAAGGCATCGTTTCCATTGCTGCGTCAACACTCCCTTGGCGAAATTGACAGGCTACTCGCTAGACTGTGATGGGAATGCATTCGATTGGTTCACAGGGTTGTTCTTGTCGCTCTGGGTATAAATTTGATTTTGACACTTTTTTTTCAAGAGTTGAAATACGAAATTATGACATCGCCTCTGGAGCTGGGTGGGTAAACGGAAGTGTCACTAAAATCAAATTTGCATATGCCGGCGTTTCACTGACTTTAGACCTCCATAGCCGGCAGCAGCGTTAGGCTGTGAAGACGATGACAAGGACAAGGTTAAATAAAATCCTTACAAAGGAAATTAGTTTATAAAGACGCTCGCTGTAAGGAGTGGGATGGGAGGAGTTGTAACTTTGGTGACTTTTATACAGGGAAAATATTACTACAAAATGTACAAATCTTAAGTAAAATTTAATGAATATAATATTTTGGAAATGTGATTATGTAAATGTTTCTCCCTCTTATTTCCCAATCGCTTGGTCTTTCCTTTTAGCGGAATATTTAGCAAAGAGGCTGTTAAATAAAACAAAACATTTAAGTTATTTTGTGGTTGCTTCTTAAAGCGCTTCACATTTTATGGCATATATTCGACAACAATGTTACAGTGGTTTTAAATTTTTGATTAGAAACATTTAAACATTTTAGTCACGGTGGTTTTCATGTCTCATCCCTAAATGTTGATAATACGGTACTTTACAACCCTCTTCGTTTTTTCTCTCTCTCCGCCCAGTGTCATCCTTCTGTTTTAATGGTTACAAGGAACATTGTAACAACTGTCATCAATGTTCGAGGATGTTTTGGACACGGATTCGAATTTGTTTCTCTGTGTTTAACATATGTAAGTGGTTTCGGATTTTTAAAGTTTAAAGACAATTTTTTTGTGTTTCAAATTGGTGGGAAATAAAAACCGCATGTTACCAGCACACACATGCAATTTTATATGTATATCCTTAATATTTGATTGAAAATGAATTTTAGGAAATTGCTAACACATGTTCATTCGAAGTCATATTTGCAAAGATATTATCAACAATGTTGCAATACTGTTTGTTTCAACTTCGTAATGTAAAATTTGAAATCTAAAATAAAATTCGAAAATGTCATACAACGGCCCACCTGCTGATTTTTAACTTTTTAAATATATTATCTATATTTTTTATCCGAAGTGAATGTAATTTATCTTTTCCAGCTCTTACTGGATAGGACAACTCTTAATCGGCTGAAATTGTATATTTTGTGTTCTGATTATCTTATACAGTCGAGTACGCTTACAACGAACACCTGTTATTTAACGAACGAACCTTAACGTCGTTAAGGTCGACCTAACAGACTTTTTATGGAACTATTGTTTAGAACCAGCAAAATAACTGAAATCTCTCTGTAACTTTATGTGCAGCTGGCATGGTGCCATAGTGAATTACTGTCAAGATGCTTGTTATCATCTGGTTAAAAGAAATTCTAATTTACAGACGCAGTCTGGAATATTTGCCTACGAACTTCAACATACAAAATTGTGCATATCGACAGATTTCTTTCAAACACATATTAAGATGGGGAAAATCGGTCCAATTCTTCTTGTACCTCCCTCAACAATGGTCAAAATTGTGCTGAAATGCATTTTATAATATTATGCGAACGTAGCATCCGATTTACACAAAACTTTGCCCAACCTAATATTTTATTCATGACTGTATAATGTTGGGAGATGGGGCTTATCGGTCCACTCATTCTTGTACCTCCCCCACAAAGGGTCAACATTTTGAAAATGTATAAATCTCATATGGAGAGAACGGAATATTAACATTCTTCCAAACTCTGCACATGGACCAACGTATTGAACATTTATTAATCTAATAACAATGGTATGTAATGTCTAATTTGATTTTTATACCCTACACAACTATTTTGTCAGGGTATTATAGCTTTGTGCAGCCCCAAGAGTTTGTAACGCCTCGAAATATTGGTCCTAGACCCACCTTTAAGTATACCGATCGTCATATCTCGACTAGCTGAGTCGATCTAGACATGTGTGTCCGTCCGTCCGTCCGTCTGTCCATTATAATATGTAAACACGATAGAGGCCACAGTTATGGACCAATCTTCACGAAATTTTGCATGTAGGAAGGGTTCGGCCCAATGAAGACCCCTATTGTTTTTGGTAAAGATCGTTTAATAATTAGGGGATGAAATGGACCAAATACTTAATTTTTGTCGGTTTTTCTGGTCGCTCCAGAGGACGCAATTATGGCCCAAACATCTCGAATTTTTACATGAAGAAGGGCATTGGGCCAAAGAATAATCAAGCCTATTTTAAAAAAGATCGTTCAATATTTAGCGGGTCAAATGGACCCTGACTTTTGTGAGAAAAATGTCAACATTTGTATTCTATGACGTATATATATACTCCTGAAGGACATAGAGCCGAGAAGTTAATAGTTTTGATTGGCCTGTAAATTGATACCAATTATATTGTCGTATGTACACGGATGTGGGAGCGATACGTAAATATTTACAGGTACTCAAGTATACAGATATTATTTAATAAAACATTACCACACTAGAGGGCGGAAATATAGCGCGGATCGCTTTGAAATGTTTCATGAGGTTCCATTTATGGTCAAGAACAACGCCTATAATTTTCGGTGATGATCAGATAATTATTTTGGTATGAAGTGGGCCGAAAACTTATTTTTTGTGTGTGTGTGTTTTTTTTTCGATTCGATCTATAGGCTATTATTATAAGCCGAATATCACAACACAACCCACGGTGAAGGAAATATTGACAAGTAATTAGAAGGGCTGTACTGAATATTGGTAATATTCGGAAAAAATGTCAGTGTAAGGAAGATGTGCTGTTGACGTCTAATCGATAAAGAGGGTGAAACTATTACGAGATATTACCAAGGCTCGGAATAAAAATCTGAAAAAAATAAAGTTCTGTGGTAGTTGTGTGCTCCGATCACTGTTTATACTATACTATATACTATTTATACTATAAACATTGAATTGGTCATAATGTGTTAGTTTTTGTTAACGTTGTAAACACAACTATAGCATACTTTTAGGCTTTTATACAAATACGCTTCTCAAAGCCTGCTATAAAAAAAGGGCAAATGATGTTATTTTTCTAGCAGCCCTACTGTTTTTACACAATAGGCTGAGTAGACCGAGTGACACTGGGGTCGTTTAGGATATTTTGTACACATTGAGAACTCTGTGCAAGATTTAATACAAGAAGCCCAGAAAGTGGTGTTTGTTTTTGTATTAGTGCTTCAATATAGTAAATAATCAAATAAATATCCACAAATGGTTATTTAGACATTGAATATTTATCCAAGGCCCACAAGTAACTACACTGAATAATATTGGCAAAGACTTCAAAAGTGACCCATTGATGTCACTATCAGTTTGTGTAGTACCTTCACATAACCTAAATCGGTATTGTATGGGAGATATACAAAAATAAATAAAGGGTTATGCTCTTCGCGGTATGGGACTGCAATTCGACAAATGTAAAACTAAGTTGTTAAACGAAAACGGCACAAAGGTTATCGAGGTTTTAATGTTGGGCATAAGAAAAAAATTATAATTATTTGGTTAATTATATTGACCAAAAACATTGATATATGACTTCCTTCGTAAAATATAAATATGAATATATTATAATAATCGCGAAAAAGTTGCACATTATGTCGGTGATTTCATTATAATAGATGTCACTAATAATCCACCTAAAAATTATTTTAAAAATATCTACATAATATAAACACCACGAAAAATCAAATGAAATCAAATTAACACAAGTACATACGTGTAATGGTTTGTAAATTACAGCGACAACAAAACAAGATATTGAGGAAACTTATTTCTTTTTGAATCGAAGAAATAATGTCATCAATGATGACGATTGCAAACGTTTCATATAGTTTATTTTCGTATTTATGGTCATCATATCTCTTTTTTTTAATTTTCAGAATTTCATCGAAAAGTAAACATATATATATATATATATATATATATTAGCAATATTGCCAATTTTTTAACATAGCTGAAGCCGAGGTTCACCCCTTTATAACTCGGGAATTACTTAAGTATATGAAAAAAGTGAATAGTTTTGGGTTAATTGGTCTGTCGTTGCAAACTGTTCATGATATTGATCTTTATTGACTTTAATGTAAAAAATGGGTAAACATAGGTTGAGGCAAACCAGTTTTATTATGTTCTCTATCGATTTGTGACTAAGCCACTCATTTCACGGTCTTCGTATCAAAGTAAAACTAGAAGCCAACAAAATGGGGACTACGCCACTTCTGTATCATTTTGCAAAATTTTCACTGCATCTACCTTTAAATGATGCTGACATTATGAAGCTCGATTTTGAGTGTTTTTTTTTAATTTTACTTCTAGATTTAATACGCAAACAGGAATTTATAAAAATCGATTATAAGATTATTGTAGTCGCGAATCTGCATAATTTGATATGTATTTTGTGTATGTAGTATGCACAGCTTCAGAGTAATACTCATCCGATCTTGAATATTTTGTGCGATCAAATTTCAAAAAAAAAACTTATTTTCGGCCCATTTTTAGATCTGTCAACTGAATAATATGGGTACCCGCGATCGATACGGTTTTTTAAGTTTCGGATGATATAAAATCTTCTTCGTGAAATCCATCAACTAGAACGGCGGGAACTGGTCTTCAAAAAACACAAAATTTGGCAAAAAATGTTTTTAAAAATATCTATATTTATTTGCGTTTTCTGTGGATCATTTCCGTTTCAAGAAATGACCTGTTATGGATTTTGTACTTTTTCGAAAAGAGAACTTTAAAAACTTCAGCCGAAAGAGAGATGTACCCAATTTATCTAAAAAATAGTGTGAGCTGGCACATCCATGGTTTATAATGGACCGTATTGAAATCAGATGCGCGTTAATAGCATATGGAGTTTTCGGAAATTATTCGCGTTTTACGATTTTTTGGGTACTTCAATGCAACGTGTGGCACATCTTAGCCGTCAAATGAAATTTAGCAAACTATATATGGATTGGAAGATAAACTTCAGTACTTCCTGGAAACCGCATGCGCATCAAATGATTTTGAGAATTACGCGATTTAGACGCAATTTAGAATATATATTTCATAACATTATTTTATTTTAAGATTTATTCCTATTTATAGAACCCCAAAATTTATCGGAAGGGTCTTGATATAATCCGCAAGGCGTATACTTATATACAAAAAGTGACATTTTTTTCTGAAATTTCTTGTATAAAATTAAAAAATAAATATGATGACATTATTTTTTCGAACCAAAAACAAATATTTTTCCTCAATATCTTGTTTTGTTGTCGCTGTGATTTACAAACCACTATACGGAATTGTGTTATTTTGATATCATTTGATTCATCATCGTGTTTAGATTATGTAGATATTTTTAAATAAATTTTTAGGTGTGTGTATGTCATTAATATACTGAAAATATTGATGCAATCTCCTATAGTTTTTTAGTTTTCTCATCTTTCGCGAAGATGATATATTCATATTCTTATTTTACGGAGGAAGTTATATATCAACGTTTTTGGTCAATTTAATAAACGACGTAATTTTAAGATTTTTTTCTTATGCCCAAAATTAAAACCTCGATAACTTTTGCGCGCAACAACCAAAATGTTGATCGCGAACGGTTTCGGAGTCAGAACATTTTTCTCTATATGTGTACCAAAAATCATTGATGTGCCACAAAAACAAAAAAGCTAATTTTTTGAAAATGGAATATTAAAAAATTGGCAATATTGCCCATATACATATATAAATAATCACTTCTTGTGTATAAGTAAAACAAACATTCCAAAATACGCATTGTCATTGTTGAACATTTTTAACTTTATATTTTTATACGCAATTCGTGTTTGGGTAATATTCATTGAAATATATGTAATTAACTTTTGAGGTGAATAAATTCGTACGCATACGGCCCTTATGAAGACTTAAAGGATAAGAAAATGAATTGAAAAATTTGTGTTTTAGTTGCTTTGTGTTTTTTCTGTAATTAACGAAAAGTCCTTCTTTTGGACGGCAGGTATGATTTCCAATTCCAAAAAATCCAACGGCATTCGAAACAATACACATTTGGCTCTGATATGTACACTAATTATTAACATGGCACAAAAATTAATAAAACGGATTGGATTGCTTTGTGTTTCCCTTAAGGGGACCTCCCCCATTCTCGATTTTAAAATTTAAAGATTTTCATTGGGCTGGTAAATGAATACCAATGCATATAACTTTTGTAACTTTACACATATATAATTGAAGATTTAAAATATAATTTGCAAAATTTGATTGTTGTTTGAGTTATCGTGCCCGCCATTCGCAAAAACACTGTTTCGAGAAAATGCGTTTAAAGTTTGTGAATCACTCTTGCCGTCACTTGATGCTGATACAATAAATCGACTATATCTGGAGTTGTTGAGATTTTCACTTGAAATTTTATAGGGACAGTCTCGAATTAGTGTAGATTCGAAAAACTAAAAAAAATTGTTTGACACCGAATGATAAATTATGTAAAACAATCACAGTATTTTCGTTATAGCTTCCGAATGAGTTAGGCTTTTTAATTATTTTTAAAGGAATCTAATTCAGGTGTTTTATAGCCCTACACAACATGGGACCATCAGGTTGACTGGTAGAAGTCAGCAACCACCTTTGCTTTCCTTTGGTATATGGGGCTACAAAAGTTAAACCTTTAATTCTTGAGCACTTCAAAACCAACCTTCGTCAAGTTATAGCTGAGATACTTCCCAATATATTATAAAAAGTGATCGAAAATTACCTCAAAAGAATCCAGAATAGTGTTTCACATAATGTCAACGTTTGAACTTTATAATAAAAAGACATATCATGAAAAAATATTTTATATGTGAATTGCTTTCGCTACTTGTGAAACCACGAAATGAATAAGCCTGTATTTATGTTGGTAACATATTGCAACTAAACTTTTTATCCACGAAAAGTCAGAAATGTCAAACTACAAGCAATTCAAATGAAAACTATGGCTACAGCTTTCTAATGAAAACATTGACGAAGATTACATTTGAGTTTGTCAAACAATATCTCTATATATATAAAAATTACATGTATGTTCGTGATCGCTAAACTCAAAAACTACTGCACCGATTTGGACCAAATTGTATATACATGCTCTATGGGGCGTGAGGAGTGTTTCTGTGTAGTTTGAAGTTCATCCGAGAGATGGCGCAATATTTAGTTTTTTTGTGGTTTTTCAACATAATTCAAGAACTACTGCACCGATTTTGACCAAACTTTACATATATGCTCTATGGGGCATGAGTAGTGTTTTTGTATTTAATTTTAAGTTCGTCCGACAGATGGCGCGATATATAGCTTCTTTGTGTTTTGCCCGATTAGAGATTGGGTGCTTAATAGGCGTGTGCCGACGTTAAGTATTAAAACACCGACTCATACATAACATGTTTTCGTGAAAAGGGCGTGGGAGTCAATCGAAAAAAGAATAACTTATCAGTTGAAGTAAAATTAGTTTAAATGGTGGCAAAAAATGTATACTAACTCATCAATTGAGAACGGCTGGACCGATTCGACTCAAAGTTTCTTTCAGTTGTCGGTAATTACAGTAGGAAGGTTTTTATGAAAGAAAATTTTAAGAAAAATCCGCGAAAATGTTGCAAAAATTATCTTAAAGAAACGGCGGACGATTTGACTTAAAGTTTCTGTTATTAGTCTGCAATTGAAGTGGAAAGGTTTTAACGAAATAGCATTTCGAGAAAAATCCGCGAAAATGTTGCAAAATTTATTTTGAAAGATATTAGAATTTCCACACATTTTTTATCGAACCTTTATGATTTCATCTCTTCGTAGTTCTTCTTGGATATATTTTGGGCGAAAATTGGCAGCGTATAATCCCTGTTGTCTTTTTGGTAAATCGTCCGACAGATGGCGCTCTATATAGTATATTTGCGTTTTGCCCAATTAGAGATTGGGTGCTTAATCTTAATCGATTTGTCTACCATTATGTGGGACATATACCATATAGTAACACTATACCAACAATTTACAGAGAAGTTCATTACCCTACATTAAATACCGAATTAAAGACAATTTCTAGGGTATTTGTTACAACTTTCAAAGTACCTAAAATCAGACCTTATCCAAAGAGAAGGAGGCTTAAACAATGTAGGATACACCAAAATGTCAATTTAAAATGTTTAATAACTGCTACAAAAGATTACAAATACCTCAACAATTTAGGTGTTTAACTTATATGTGTCTTTATTGTTCCTCAAATATATTTTCATTGAGAACGGCTGCACCAATTTAACTCACATTTTCCTACGGTTGTTTTTAATTGCAGTGGAAAGAGTTTTTTAATCGAAGAAAATTCTGCACCAATTTTGATGATTTCATTGTGATGAAAATAGGAATAGTAATTTCGCCATCCGTACTAAATTATCTCTTGCGGTAAGAGTAGTTAGATCAAAACTTGACCTTCTCCTGAAAAATGTTTGTGGAAGTCCGACAAATTGATAAACTGCAATACCACACATACTGACATAATTTAATATTTAACAGTAACAACATTTCTTAAAATATTGGGGTATCAGCAAATGAAGGTTTACCGTCGCGAGGAAAATATTATGCGTATTTTTTATATCGGAAATTTGACATAAATTAAATGGTAAATAGTTTCTGAAATATATTTTTCACGAATTCGTTAATTTTTACCAAACCTAAATTGATGCAATTCTGATACGGCAAAACAACGTTTGCCGGGTCTGCTAGTTGTATATAAAATATGAAATTTCAATTATTCAGTGGATCTTAGAAAAGATGTGTGATTATGTCGTTTATAACGTTATGTATCTATATCACAAATCTGCAAAGTTTAATTCAATGCGATCGGTCTAAAAATGGTTGTTGTCTTTACTTTAATGGGGAACTTTACACCAATGTTTTGCTATTAGGTTACCTTTGTTGC
>NW_026887253.1:0-11563 GCF_032173495.1 Musca vetustissima
CGGACATGTGATCAGTGACTAAGTTGCAGACGACCCCATGGACAATATGGTTCTAATGTATGATTTTTCGATATAATCACTACATCCACCCAAAAAGGATGCTGACATTTTAAAGCCCGATTTTTGGTGTTTTTTGAATTTTTCTTGTAATTAGGACGCGCATCCAAATAATGGACTAAACTAATTATAGGATTGTAAAACCCGTGATTTGCTTCGTTTAGTGTATATCTCATGAATGTGCTCACCGTAGCTTCTTTGCAATTGGGATCCAAAGACGAAAATTTGGTGCGTAAATTTTTATAAAAAAAAAACAATATTTGAATCTAAAATGAAGAAAGTCCATTCAAATTCCCCGCGTGATTTTAGTTTTTTTACGTGCCGGATCTATCAATTCCGCCCAATAAAACGGCGGATATAGGTACCTTGAATGTGGGAAAAACTGCAAAAACTTATTTTGACTAATTCGCTTATATAATCGCGTTTTTCTTCGAATTTCACATACATTCATTCTTATGTTATCATATTCGCGAATCTGTGGGAAAATAGGTCAAAAATATATCGATACGCGAATAATGTGATTTGACTATTTGTGAAGAAATTCGCGAATTACAACAAATAGGAATTCATTTAATTTATGTTTGAACAATATTTAAAACGGCTATAACTTTTGTGCGCAGCGTCCGATTTTGAGAACGCGAACAGATTTCGAATCAGCATATTTTCCTTAACCTATGTACCAAAAATTATGAATGTGCTCGCAAAAAAATTTTGCAAAAAAAAATTTTTATGGAATTTTAAAGGAATTTTGTAATTTCCCATATATATTTTCATCCAATTTTATGTAAATGAGGCACCAAAGTCCATATATATCTTTCGATGTGCACGAAATTTGGTTTAGGGTACTAAATTAGATCCAGAATAATATGTGACATGTTTCGAGAAAATCGGTTCAGATTTATATATAGCTCCCATATATATTTCGTCCGATTTTATGTAAATGGTGCACCAAAGTCCCTATATATCTTTCGATTTGCACGAAATTTGGCACATCGTACTGAATTAGGCCTAGAATGATGTGCGCTAAGTTTCGTGAAAATCGGTCCAAATTTAGATATAGCTCCCGATTTAATATAAAGGGTGCACCAAAGCCCCTAAATATCTATCGATTTGCACGAAATTTGGCACAACGTAAAGAATTAGGCCTAGAATGATGTGTGTTGAGTTTTCTGAATATCGGTCCAAATTTAGATATAGCTCCCATATATATTTTCGTCCGATTTAAAGTAATTGGTGTACCAAAATCCCTTAATATCTTTCGGTTTGCACGAAATTTGGCACAGCGTAATGAATTAGGTCTAAAATGATGTGTGATAAGTTTCCTGAAATCGGTTCAGATTTAGATATAACTTCTATATCTAGCCAAATGAAAAATTTTGTATCGGTTTCAGAATGACATGTTTATGGATCCAATTTCTTACTGGTCCTTTAAAAATGCGACGTCTGTTAGAATTCATCTGTTGAATATACCCAAAGTGGTGACTTTACTACTTTCCTTACTTGTTTAAATATAATTGTTTTCCAAGCGTCAATTTTTTAAATATAATTTTTTTCTAAGCGTCGATTTTTTAAATATAATTTTTTTCTAAGCGTCGATTTTTTAAATATAATTTTTTTCTAAGCGTCTATTTTTTAAATATAATTTTTTCTAAGCTTCGATTTTTTAAATATAATTTTTTCTAAGCGTCGATTTTTTTAAATATAATTTTTTCTAAACGTCGATTTTTTAAATATAGTTTTTTTTTCTAAGCGTCGATTTTTTAAATATAGTTTTTTTCTAAGCGTCTATTTTTTAAATATAATTTTTTCTAAGCTTCGATTTTTTAAATATAATTTTTTCTAAGCGTCGATTTTTTAAATATAATTTGTTTCTAAGCGTCGATTTTTTAAATATAATTTTTTTCTAAGCGTGGATTTTTTAAATATAAATTTTTCCAAACGTGGATTTTTCAAATATAATTTTTTCTAAGCGTGCATTTTTTTAAATATAATTTTTTTCCACCCGTCGATTTTTGAAATATAATTTGTTTCTCTTGTGCATTTGTTAAATATATTTTTTTCTAAGCCTTTCATGGGTATGAGGTTTTAAATAAATATTTTTCCAATCTTTGAAGACGTAGATTTCTTTTCTTTCTTTGATAATCGTAGATTTCTAAAGAATGTCGGTCTTTCATGCTGCGATGATTTTTTTTATAAACGTACTGACTGTTTTATAAACCCACATTTTTAAAAAATACAAATATTTTTTAACAAGACTTTTAAGAGCGTGGAGTTTGTAAATAATATTTTTTAATTCATTTGTAATCGTTTATACATAAAATTAATCAAATTACTCCATTTTACAAACAAAATGTATTTTTAAAAACTTTTTGGAAAAGGAGTACCACGCGTGAGAAAAAATCCCCAATATATTAAAAGGGGGTAAAATATTGCCTTAAATATCCAACATATAAATCTTAAATATATTCCAAGAAGCGTAATTTTTAGGAATTATATGTTTTACAAAAAGTGTGTTGTTTTTTTAATAAAACACCGTGATTTCATGTCTAAATAAATGTTTTTTGTGTATAGCCCGTGTATTTGTTTTATTACTCATCTCTATTGTCAAAACATTTAGTTTTTTATATCAAAGAGCAAACAATAGCGCCAACATGTAACGAATCAATTGTCAAGTATCCTTCCACGAAATTGTAGAAAGAGACATGAAAACAAACAAAAGGAGCCCTCATGACATGGATACAAAACGCAGAAGAGTTGCAGAGGAGCATTACAGCATTATTAGGCAAATAAATGTTGTAAACAATACAAACAGCCAAGTGTTAAAAATTACCAAAACAATGCCAGCATTATTGGATAGGATTAGAGAGACAGAGAGTCCTTTCACAATCCTTTTAACTTTTTTTGAACAACATGAGTGGCTGTAATTTTTTCCTTTTGTCTTTACGAAAAACAAAATCAACCCGCAACCAATTGAGTTATAAACGTCAAAGAACAATGACTAAAATTTGTTTTTAATGAATAAAAGTGATACGTCATCACCGGCGTTGAGTATTGCTTCTCGCATTACATTCAGCTGCATATGGGTTGTAAGCGTATTTTGGTCAGAGACAAACACTCACACACACGTTAACGAATTTGAAGTGCATTGTAAGGGTTATCCTTTGCTGTGGGTTAAGGGTTAAAGTTTATATGTAAATAATCCTTTTAGCTGCGCCACTGAAAATCAATACGCGGGCTATTGTTTGGTGTATTGTAAATATTTCCTTTAAATGTGGTAAGAACAAATGTTTGTACTGGCCACCTTTATATGATGGCGCTTAAAGTGTACCGTTTTCGTCTTAAGCTGAATTGTCATGGTATCAAATAATAGGATATTGTATATTATTTGGTGTGGTACTTGAAATAAAACCATTACCTTTGATTTCATATTTTTTAAATAAAATAAAATCTATACAATCCCGATAAGTCAGACCCTAATAAACTAGAAGTATTTATTACATACACTAGGGTATTACAGTAGTACCTATTAAACGTCAAATCAACTTAACGTTCCATTAATCTGTCTAGGTTTTTTGGACTTATTTTTTGTTATATAACGATATTTATTTAAAACTTTAAAAATAGAAACAAGATTTCAAACATTTTCATTTTTCAACATAAAAAATGTTTATCTTCAAAATAACTTGCCCTCGGTTACATTTCACCTTTTTCCACTTAACCTCATCTAATTTTTGTTTTTAAACTCTTGGCTGTCTGCATGCTGTTTTTGCTACTGCCACAATTTAATGCATGCAAACACCATGAAATGAAATTTGTTACGTTTTCGCAAACAAAAACTGCATACCTTGCAGCAGCACAGATTGTTGACCGTGGAGGTGGTGTCAGTGGCTGTTGAATTTTTATTGCTTCTTTTTATTTTAGGAATTATTAAGTACCCAACCATTATTCAATATGCAAATATTTGTTTCGCTACTTTTGTTTGTCGTATTTTTGCTTATTCAGGGCTTACGGTTTGTGTTTTGTTTTAAAGATTATTTTATTATGATGTGATCGATCGGTAAATAAATCATCTTTGGTAGCACCTAAATATTTGAAAAAAGAAATTCAACAGTGGTCTAAAAGAAACAAGTTTTTAAAGAAAATATATATAAACCAGTAAGGAAAGTAGTAAAGTCTGACTGGGCCAACTGTATGATACCCTTCACCACTTTGGGAATATTCTACATATGTATCCTAAAAGACGTCGCCTTTTTGAAGCAACATTGACATGCATTTGAACGAACTTAAATATGTGATCTTAATCTACCAACCTAGGTACTGTTTAAAATTTAATATCAATCAGACACCCA
Source organism: Musca vetustissima (assembly GCF_032173495.1). Lineage (NCBI taxonomy): Eukaryota > Metazoa > Arthropoda > Insecta > Diptera > Muscidae > Musca > Musca vetustissima. The sequence continues at coordinate 4,407 of NW_026887253.1, forward strand.
TTGATGATTTGGTGTACAATTAACATGAATAAGTCAAAATTATATATATAGTGCTATATCTATATCTGAACCGATTTCAAGAAAACATGCCAGCGATTAATTTTTATTTATTTGAGTATGTTGCGTCAATCGGCCTAGCTATGGATCTTAAGTGCGCCATTTACTTAAAATCGTACGAAAATATATATAGGAGCTATGTCTACATCTGAACCGAATTTCGCGAAACATAGCACACATAATTCAGTACGCTATGCCAAAATTCGTGCAAATCTCATGATTTTCAGGGACTTTGGTGCACCATTTACCTAAATCGGGCGAGACTATATATGGGAGCTATATCTCAATCTGAACAGATTTTCGCGAAACTTAGCACACATCATTCTAGAGTTAATTCAGTACGCTGTGCCAAAATAAGTGCAAATTGAATGATTTTCAGGGACTTTGGTGCACCATTTACCTAAAATCGGGCGAAACTATATATGGAAGCTATATCGAACCGATTTTCTCGAAACTTGGCACACATGATTCTGGTCCTAGTTCAGTACGCTATGCCAAAATTCGTCCAAATTGAATGATTTTCAGGGACTTTGGTGTTCAATTTACCTAAAATCGGACGAAAATATATATGGGAGCTATATCTAAATCTGAACCGATTTTCTCCAATATCAATAGGGTTCGTCCTTGGGCCAAATAAGTGAACTGTGCCAAATTTCATCCAAATCGGGTTATAAATGCGACCTGTACTTTGTTTACAATTTAACATCAACAGACGGACGGACATGCATAAATCGACTCAGAATGTGATTCTATGCATATTCTCAAAAAGGAACCATGGGTCTATCTCTTTTCCTTTTGCCTCTTACAAACATATGCACATAGACATAATACCCTGTACCACAGTGTGGTGAAGGGTATAAACAGAGTGTAATTTCAAAGACCTCCGCAATCGTATACACCGCTTTGTTGTAATTTTAAGGGTAACTTCATAATGCCTCTCTCATAGAAGTCCGGCTCTCTATTTGCAAAAAACTCTACTAGTCGATTTTCACAAATTTAAAAGAAATTAATTAAAAAATTAAAGAAATTTTGCAATGCAAGAAAAATATGATAATCGATACAGTCCGGACTTAACACCCGGACTGTATGGAGGATGCATTAAAATTTACCAACCAAGCTCCCAAAGTTTCTGGCGTGTCACTGTTTGATGTGAGTGACCTAGCATTGTTCTGGTGGAATACGACACCCCTCCTGTTGACCAATTCTGGACGATTCTGGTTTGGTCTGATATCTTCAAACGGTCCAGTTGTTGACAATAGAGAACAGAATTTAGCGTTTGGCCATATGGAATCAACTCATAATAAATAATCCCCTTCCAGTCCCACCAAAGGCATAGCAGAACCTTCCTGGCCGTAAGTCCTGGTTTGGCCACCGTTTGAGGAGCTTCACCGCTCTTTGACCGCACATGGTTATCATATGTGATCCATTTCTCATTCGATCCATTCTATTTGTTTCTGTTAATTGATGTGGCACCTAAAAATCGATCTTATTTTTGAATCCACCTTAAAACTGTTTTATGGTAGATTTTTAGCTCTTGGGTCATGTTTCAACGACTAACATACCGGTCAACTTCGAGCATTTATCCGACCTTATCGACATTTTCGACGACCGGCCGAATGGATTTCTTTTTCCCCAACCCTATATTGGCAAGTAAAAGAATCTCGGCTTGGGGTATTTAGTTTATGGTTCAAGAAAATAAGGAGGGAACACAAGGACTCGAGATAGAAGGATGATTTGTTTAACAAAAATATTCCTCATTCGATTTGACTGAAAAGATGACATCTCAAAAATAACCTGCATTTACGCATTTTCACCCCTTAAATTTGGGAAATTAATTCAGTTCAAGTTTTGGCCGAACATGTTTTACAGAAAGTTGCCATTTGCCGGATTTATTAAATACCGTAGATCAAAATTGCAATTCCATTACATATGTGCCAAATAAATCCTCATAGGGGAGGTAACCCTGCACAATTTTCTAATTTTGGAGAGTACAATTATATTGGGAATGTAAATAATTCTTACTCGATCCAAAATTTTGACCAGTGCTTTGGGTTGATTCAAATATGATCACATTTTGGAGAGTTCATTCCTTCCTAAGTCTTAGATTATTTTGTGGGCCCTTATAATATATGTAGAAGGATGAGGTCTTCTATCGACCTACTTCTGTTGGAAAATGTGAGTTCGAAACAGCCCCGACACGAAGGAATTATGTACAGAATGTCTTAATTATTTTTTTCAATTTTTTTTCTTAACATTTCTAAGATGATCACTTTCTCTAGAGTAAAACATGTACCAGTGGCTTCATATATCCACGAGTCATATCTATATACTGACAGACAAACTATAGAAAGAGAGTCACTTGTCTAGTGTTCGATTCATGGAACAATTATTATGAAATCCTCAAAATCGGGGGAATGGGATTATATATTCCTGTACCTCGATTACACCAACGTAGACAGAATATCGGGGTTTTTAATCACATGAGGTCACCAAGCTCCTGTTTCTCTGAGCTTGAGAGCACTTCTTGCCGTTAGCCATCGTAACCTATAACATTTCATGATTTCCGGTTTTAATATCCAGCTCTTTCCTATGCACTTTTTGCAGTTTTTAGATATTGCTCCAAACCTGAGACATGGTATATTGTCTAGTTAAATATAGTTTAACAAGAAATGTCTGAAGTACCATTTTCAGAAGAAAGGCACTCATAAAATTGTCAAACACATTATCCAATAAAACCACTGTACTTATACAACATCAATATGCTTGAACAAACAAAAATAACCCAATTACAAAATTATATTTTGAAATATTTAACAAATACGAACAAGAACATTACACGCAAAAGAAAACACTTCATCTCCACCCTCGCTCTGAATATTTACGCACAATTTGTCTGATGCAAAACCGCTCATAGCCGTTCCTTAAAGTCTGTAAGCATGCATGTGTTAAAACGTATCATCCAGTTTAAAGTAACTCTTTGACCCTGGCCAACGCTTCCTTAAATGAAAGAAGTCAAAGAACATAAAAGGCACAGCAAAAACAAAAAAAGGAAGACTGTTATAAGCCAAAGGGTAATTGACGATCATGATTTATTACATTATCCTCATATCCATGCAAAACGCAAAAGTTCTTCAATTGGCCACGATAATATTGATGTTCTTCAAATGAACGAAGAACACTTGCATTGGGGAAATGATTTTCGTTTTAGATAAACCTCCTTCACATCGGAAGCCAGACGGAAACTTTTTATACGCATAATATTTTGCGGTTTTTTATAATGGTGTTTTTTTATTTTTTAACGTTCTTGGTGTTTAAATAGTTGGTGTCGGTGTTATTGGTGGCGATCCATTTATTCACAGTAATCGATCAGTTTGGCTACACCGCCCCATTGGTTTTGGTTTCCAACGTTCATTCTACGCTATAAATATGAGGAAGAGATTATTCTTTTAACGTTTTCTGCTTTTTGGATTTGTTATCAATATCTTCCGCTAAGAAGTAAAATAAAATAAAAAAGAATCATCGATATTTTTGCATGTAAAATTGAGAAGGGTTGCTCAGATTTGGTGTGATAAAATAATTGAGTTACGATTAAGAACATTTACATATTATTGTATATGCGATGAATACTTCGAGCTGTTTCAAACAATTTCAAAAAATTATTTTTCCTTCATCTTTTGACTTATATATTTCTGAGAGGGCCTATAGACCTACATTGACAATTTTGTGAAAGTATTATTGCTCTGATAATCCTTGAAAAAATATTCTTTACAAAATCCACGCTTATAGCTGTGATAATCCTTGAAAAAATATTCTTTAAAAAATCCACGCTTATAGCTGTGATAATCCTTGAAAAAATATTCTTTAAAAAATCCACGCTTATAGCTGTGATAATCCTTGAAAAAATATTCTTTAACAAATCCACGCTTATAGCTGTGATAATCCTTGAAAAAATATTCTTTAAAAAATCCACGCTTATAGCTGTGATAATCCTTGAAAAAATATTCTTTAAAAAATCCACGCTTATAGCTGTGATAATCCTTGAAAAAATATTCTTTAAAAAATCCACGCTTATAGCTGTGATAATCCTTGAAAAAATATTCTTTAAAAAATCCACGCTTATAGCTGTGATAATCCTTGAAAAATATTCTTTAAAAAATCCATTCGCCCTTATGGCTGTAAAATTACTTTAAAAAAATAAATAATTCTTGAAAAGATAGTCTTAAAGAACAAAAAATCGATCATGCCATTTTATACTTTCCTATAGTTAATTTCAATGATATTGCGTGTTAAATTTACATTTACGTAGTGTTCACTTATTTTATTCAGAACTTATTTGGTAAGAAGGAATAGTAAAAGAACGGAAATGAGCATTTTTAATGAATAACCTATTCATATACAAAAACAAAAATACAATCGCGTTTCTTTCTTTAACAAAAATTGGCATCGTAAATTAACAAAAATACAAAAACGAACAACAAAAATGTTGTATGCAAATGTATCCTGACAGGAAACATGTGTTTTTTCATGTTCTCATTAAAACATGTTATATTATTAACCCATAAAGTGCAACGACATTTTGAAATACGACCTCACAAACTTCGAAATATTATGAAATATATACTAGGACAGTAGTTATACCACATAGTATTTCATTAAAACTTAGTGATTAAATACATTCCTGATCACTTCATGTTCGGTCGAATATGGGTTAATTATTTTAAAACTATTTATAACATTATTGCGTTTTATGTACACACTGTTTAATCAGAAATAAGTTGTTTTTTGCAAAACAAAATAAATTCAGACACACTTGTGGCGAAGTGTTCTGCAAATTCATCCATCATGCCATATCTCATCTCAGACATAGGCAACGTGTCACTGAATATTAATTCATGCTATTGACTGAGATTATATCAACAACAGTTTGGGTCTGCAGTTTTATGTTATTCTCTTTATTATAATAATGAGACTGAATGCATTCGATGGTGATGGTCAATAAAATCGTGTTATATTCTATTATCCGATACATTGTATAAATGAATAGGATGATGAGTCTTTGTCAAAGAAGACATTGTCTACTACAGTCGAATATATTTTTGGCAAACGTGTGCCAAAATATCTCCGACAATTATTACATGTTATTATTTTGCGTAATACTATTATTAGGTATGTTTATGAGGGTGAACACAATTGCCGATAAGATCTTTGATGATTGTCGTCTGCAAAATTTGGTTGAGGGAATTAGAGATGTGTGTGATGTCGTGCACCTGGAGCTCTAGAGTGGACGAAACATTGTTTGATGCTATTCATCAGAATAAAATAATTGTTGAAGCACAATCTTTTGCGAAACGAAAAAATTGAACCGAACGTGTTATACGCTACAACACATACTCAATAAAAATGTTCCGCAGGGTTCATTTCGTCGGAATTTAATTAATTTGGAAGGTTGGTTTATAAAAAGTCGACATTGAAAAATGACAAAGAAAATATTAGGGCATCGACCTTTTAATACCTGTACTAAATGATTAAACAAAGTAAAAAAAATGGACTCTAAATTGTTATACCGGTCTGATAGTCCTTGAAAAAATATTCTTTAAAACATTCACGCTTATTAGTCTGATAGTCCTTGAAAAAATATTCTTTAAAACATTCACGCTTATTGGTCTGATAGTCCTTGAAAAAATATGCTTTAAAACATTCACGCTTATTGGTCTGATAGTCCTTCAAAAAATATTCTTCAAAAAATCCACGCTTATTGGTCTGATAGTCCTTGAAAAAATATTTTTTAAAAAATCCACGCTCATTGGTCTGATGGTACATGAAAAAATATTCTTTAAAAAATCCATGCTTTTTGGTCTGATAGTCCTTGAAAAAATATTCTTTAAAAAATCCACGCTTATGGCTCCGATAGTCCTTGAAAAAATATTCTTTAAAAAATCCACGCTTTTTACTCTGATAGTCCTTGAAAAAATATTCTTTAAAAAATTCACGCTTTTTACTCTGATATTCCTTGAAAAAATATTCATTAAAAAATTCACGCTTTTTACTCTGATAGTCCTTGAAAAAATATTCTTTAAAAAATTCACGCTTATTGGTCGGATGGTCCTTGAAAAAAATATTCTTTAAAACATCCACGCTTATTGGTCTGATAGTCCTTGAAAAAATATTCGTTAAAAAATGCACGCTTATTGGTCGGATAGTCCTTGAAAAAATATTCTTTAAAAATCCACGCTTATTGTTCAGCAGGTCCTTGAAAAATATTCTTTAAAAATCCACGCTTATTGATGTGATAGTCCTTGAAAAAATATTCTTTAAAAAATCCACGCTTATTGGTCTGATAGTCCTTGAAAAAATATTCTTTAAAAAATCCACGCTTATTGGTCTGATAGTCCTTGAAAAAATATTCTTTAAAAAATCCACGCTTATTGGTCTGATAGTCCTTGAAAAAATATTCTTTAAAAATCCACGCTTATTGGTCTGATAGTCCTTGAAAAAATATTCTTTAAAAATCCACGCTTATTGGTCTGATAGTCCTTGAAAAAATATTCTTTAAAAATCCACGCTTATTGGTCTGGAAGTCCTTGAATAAATATTCTTTAAAAAATCCACGCTTATTGGTCTGATAGTCCTTGAAAAAATATTCTTTAAAAAATCCACGCTTATTGGTCTGATAATCCTTGAAAAATTATTCTTTAAAAATCCACGCTTATTGATGTGATAGTCCTTGAAAAAATATTCTTTAAAAAATCCAGGCTTATTGGTCTGATAGTCCTTGAAAAAATATTCTTTAAAAAATCCACGCTTATTGATCTGATAATCCTTGAAAATTTATTCTTTAAAAATCCACGCTTATTGATGTGATAGTCCTTGAAAAAATATTCTTTAAAAATCCACGCTTATTGATGTGATAGTCCTTGAAAAAATATTCTTTAAAAAATCCACGCTTATTGGTCTGATAGTCCTTGAAAAAATATTCTTTAAAAAATCCACGCTTATTGGTCTGATAGTCCTTGAAAAAATATTCTTTAAAAAATCCACGCTTATTGGTCTGATAGTCCTTGAAAAAATATTCTTTAAAAAATCCACGCTTATTGGTCTGA
>NW_026887254.1:0-11563 GCF_032173495.1 Musca vetustissima
TAACCTTTTATTAATCTAATCTAAATTTTACCCGTTTCTTGTCACTAAAACCCTATATGTATGTATTTCAATAAATTCAGTATACATTCCTTATTATGAAGAACTGTCCAATTCGACCGAATTGTTTAAAAAAAAGCAAATATAGTACGTAAATAATTCAATGACAATAAAAAAATGACCTGTTTTCTAAAGTTTTGAACCGGATATGGCCAAAATATTTGGAGAGAAGATTTGTTAACCTTGATTTGTTTCAGTATATGTTCGACCATCTACTTGCATTTGAAAGTTCAATTAAGACATGGCTATATATAAATCGGGACATTAAGTAAGGGGCCCCAAGAATTTGAACGTCGCGAAATATTGGTCCTAGACCAGTGCTAAACAGAACTAAATTGCGAGTATGTGTTTAAGACTGTAGCAGAGATATCATCATTGAAAATTAGGAATAGAGAATACGTGTTTAGCCATCACCGCTATTGTCCTATTTTGTGCATGAGTGCCCTAGACCCAAATCTTAGTAAAACGATCGTCATATCTCGACCGAGTTAATCTAGACATGTGTGTCCGCCTGTCCATTATAATTTGTAAACATACACTGTGGTACAGTTTTTATATAAATGGGCCACCAAACTGCCAATATTGGTCCGATTGAGACACAATTTTGCACAGAGTACTGACTTAGGTACAGGTTGATGCTTTGTTGGAATCGGTTCAGATTTAGACATAACTCCCATATATATTTTCGTCCGAATTTATATAAATGGCGCACCATACTGTCAAAATTTTGCATATTGACATCCGTATTGAAATTGCTGCATTGTGATCCCCTATAATGTCTATTTAATTTGATAATATTTTGCTTACATTCAGATTATACTTCATATGATCCTCTGAGTTTACGAACGATGAAATTTTTCATATACCACCAGTTAATGACTTTGAAAAGGTTTAATTTTCTTCATCAAACATATTTATTTCTTCTTAATAAGCACATGCACATCACTGTTTTAAAACGCATCATGATTCACTCATACCAAAATCTTTGATTTTCAGAATTTATAAAACTTGAAATGTCCGATTGTGAAGATGGCAGCGCTAAATCAAGAAGTTATAGAAAATCCAAAGAACTGCGGCTAAAACGTAAACCTCTTCCATGTACATCGATATTTAGGCCGGTGTGTGGTCAATATATGGGTGTCAAATCGACCTTTAGAAATGAATGTATTCTGAACGCGGAAAATATCAAATATGGAAAAGGTTGTCATTTGAGATTTAAGTTTTTTTGTAGGCAAAATCGACCAATTGACGAAGGACCCCATAATTGGCTTTGACTACAATAACAAAATAGATTACCACCAAAATTATAATTATAGAGAAAAAAATATAATTCTTTATATCATTTGAACGATTTTGCCTGCAAATTTTCGAAAGTAACTAATTTAAACTATTTTCTTATTATACTTCACAGATTGGCGTGTCATTAAGAATGGTATCTGCGATGAAGATTATTCAAATTCGAGACTGCGTCTTTATATGAAAGCACCAAAATTACATGGCATTACAAAACGTAGTTATGAAAGTTTTAGATATTCGCCTCATTATGAGCATGGACGAGAATTTTATAAACCTGATTCCTTTATGACCAATGAAAATAGAATACCCACAGAACCACAATCTCACTATATGCCGCAATATCAAAATCCATTTATGATGGCTCCACAAATATATCAATCGATGGATCCTTATAGTTACCTGCAGAGAAGTGTGTATGAACCAGAATTCTTATCAGAACCAATGTCACTGCCACAAGAAAATAACGCTGAGGGCGTGGCAGATCAACAAGTCGATGGTACAGATCTAAAACCTATGCCATTCTCATCAATGCAAGATATGTCACTTAGTTACCCTTCCAATATTAAATATGAAAATCCCAATTTCACAACGGGCATCAAATACGAAACTGAGAGTCCCAGATATATGCCCAACAATATGAAATATGAAAATCCCATCGTTGAGCCTGTTGTTAACAACATAAAATATGAAAGTCCCATCGTTGAACCTGTTGCCAAATCAAATGATTATGCATATGATCGAAATGTTGATGGTGTTAATTTAAAATATTCAAACCAGCAAAATTTACCAGTACCTATTTCCGGCAATGAAGATATGATCCCCACACATTCCAACAATGAAGAGCCTCCGACCAGAGTTATCGTAAAAGTAAACAAATCTTTACGTCGCAATGGTTCCTCGAAAACAAATCGACGAAAGGAAAAGCCGAAGCAAAAAATAATCGAATGTAAATATGGTTCGGTACAAATATGTGGTGTTCTGAGCAATGGCACTGTCCGCACTTTTGAAAATATTTGTGAAATGCGTACCAAAAATTTGCATTTGAGAAATAGTAAGTATTATTTATAATTTTCCAGATATGATTATATATAAGAAGTAAAAACTCGTTCCATTCGGTCGGGCATTTATATAGAAACTATGCGATTCTAAATTCTAGTGAATTGTTTATTTGGGGGAAAAAATATCACATAACAGACATTCAGATGGGAACATAAACGTACGCAAAATTAAGTGGGACCCTTATATGATAACCTCGTAAAAACATGACGGATTTTTTAGAAAAATGGTCCGCGATGCTTTCAAGAGCGTTGCATCTGGACAAGACAACGTCTTCCCAGTCTATGCATGTGGTTTAGTAAGCCCATAGCCAAGCCCGGCAAGGCAAACTATCAACTAGTGTACGCAAAGGTCAGTGGAAAACGCTTTGTGGTACACCACATTGAAAGCACATTCGATGCAAAAAGATTTACTTTAGCTGTATGCATTGATATCGAAGGAGCTTTCAATGATGTCGACACACTTATCCAGTCCTTTCAAGTTGACTAGCAATCATAGCCTGGGTTAGCCACAAGCTAAGGTATATATAGATAAACTGTAACCTACAAGACATAAGCATCAGGGACAAGATAGGAAAAGCGACACCGCTGGGAGGGATTCTATCACTACTCCCCTATCAATAGTCTCTTAAGGACCTTAACTGGGGAGTGAGGATGACGTCAAAGTACTTCTGAGGGAAATTAGTCCTAATTTGTTATGCAGAAAGGCTGAAACGGCGTTCAATATCGCCAGCGACTTGGCGAGGCCGAGTGGCCTTAACGTAAATCCGCACAAGACAGCGATATGTCTCTACACTAGAAAGACATAAATAGGACAGTATGAAGGACCCATCTTCCAAAAATAAGTAATAAACATATTAAATAAAGTAGCTGAAGTATGCTCAATCACTGCCAGGTTCAACCTAAGAACCCACAAACCTTAAGGGAAAAACACGAATGATTACAATTTCAATATTTATTATAATACTCTGGCATTTAAAATATGAAAAATAGTTTGGCTATGAGGTAGGCTTTTATGTGTTGATTGTTGGAACCTTTTAATCGTGCAATTGATTGCTGGGTATGGAGATAGGGACGTAAATAGCCCGCTGGTTACAGTCGGCTCGGGTACTCGGCTAACAGATGTTGGTTGGTTTGGTAGTCTCGCAGGTATTCGGCTGGTTACATTCGTCTCGAAGATACTCGGCTAGCTGATGTCGGCTCGTTGATGATCGGCTGGCTTTAGTCGGCTTGAATATACTCGGCTAGCTGATATCGGCTCGTTGGTGTTCGGCTGGTTTGGGTTCGGTTAGTAGTTAATGGTTATTAGTGTGGTGCTGGCAAAGAGCGAGGCTGAAACCTTGTTAACATTTACCGCAATACGTGTAGTTCTGTAGTTCACTCGTAGTTCGTTAACGTCCGAGATCGACCCCTTCGCCATTGAAGAGTAGAACATATATCCGTATGGTACTATGAAGTGAATGAGAATTATTGCGTACTTCAAGAAAAGTGTTTGTCGATAAATGAATTAAAGTTGAAGAACACAGGTAATGATGCCGGCTTAGGTTTACTGTGAGACGTTACTTACTACTAAATATTGAGATGGGTTGACATTAACTTGGGAAGTGCATAATGTATGAAACGGTCGCGTTGCATAAGTTAAATATCTGAGAGTCATTTTAGAAGGAATGCTTAAATGGAAAGACCATTTACAGCAATATGTAGGCAAAGTCCACAGATGCAGGGATTTCAATCCCAAGGACATATAGACCAATACAAACATACGCGTTGGTAGTCTAGTGGATAGCAATGCACAAAAAATGTCAAGTTAAATCGTTAAAGAAAGTCCAGAGAACATTCTGCCTAGGTATATGTGGGGCAAAGCGAACAACAACTAGGACTTTGGAGACTGAATTGAATATACATCCTAATAAAATATGAAGCGAACGTCACAGCTTTAAGACTTAGTGCTATGAACGAGTCGATCGACTCCGTACACTATGTAGTACAGGCTACTATTGGATCCCCAATCAATAGATTTTAGTCGGCTGAATAGTTGCCCTCTGGCAGCCACAGCTAGCATGAAAGTCGGGACTGTGATTTTTCATTGAAGAAGCGAAAAGCAAAATTTCGCTTTCCAGATCACAGGCCAAAACTCACCAGAGGCTCCATAGTATGCATCTTCTCTGAGAGCAGACTCCATTCATTATTTCCTCCCATACAATTGGAAACAGACCTGAGAACATTATTAAGACCCGAGAATTCAGAATCGATCATATATCGTCCTTATTATTCGTATTACTTTCTGGGGTACTCCCTTTTGATTGAAAACTGTACAAAAATAGGTTTTATAATATTAAGGTCCGATACAAAATGTATGGATATGTAGCCGTTCCCCGCAAATTACCCTTTTTATCCTAATAAAATTTATTTATAGTCCGAAAGAATTTCATAACCTACAACTTATACGGAATTTATTAAGGTACAGGATCGGGTAAATGTGGAAAAGGGTGAAAACAAACGAGTATTGATTTCTTTTTTCAAAATTTATGAGCTACATTTTATACAATATTTGGGGGTCAAAAAACTCGTATTCAGTTTACTGTTCTTGAAAATAAGAGCTAAGGACGAAAAAGTCGCACAAGGAATCGATATAGAAGAAAAAAATATTCCTCATTCGAGTTTCGGTATTATAATATCCATATTATAATCTGACATTAACTTATACCTGCACCAATATTATATGTTTATATTTGTTTTACAGCCTTTGCAAAACTCCATGAAGGACGTTGTGAAAAATGTAACTACGATTGTGAACGAAAATATGAACCCCTCTGTGTGCAGCGTAATGGAGTTAATTATACCATGGTTAATGACTGCTATTTCAATATGGCCATATGTTTGGATAAAATAAGTAGTAAGTTGACACAATCAACAACATTACAATAGTAAATAATTTTATTTTTATAATTAAAGATTGGACAAAAATTGCAAATGGTGAATGTAATCGAAAATCGCCGATAATTGATCGATATGAAAATCAAGCACCTGGATTTCAATATACCAGCAATTATTTTGCCCCAACACCAACAGAAGCTTTGCCAACGAGTACAACAAAAAGTCCTGTAAAACCTATTCCAAAAAATAAGAAATCAAATAATTCTTCAAATGCTAAAGGCAAAACGACTTCTAATAAAGTGAAAGTGGAGCTAAACAAAGATGTTGAAAATAAACCTCTTAGCAAGCATGTGGTAAGAAAACGTTCCAATTGTTTTGCAGAGAACGATCAATACAGTATGGAGCCACAAATTTAATCGTTTATAATGGATATGGTCCATCGAAAGGTATTTAATTATGAAATATTTTTAATTTTATTAGTAAAAATTATATTTTCTTTAAGGTAATCAAGGAATTGATCTATGAAAGTACAGTGTGTGAAATATTTGAGTATATCCTTTTAATTTTATTTTAGTGTTATTGTTGTTTTTTGTACGATTTTTGTAGATTTCTAAAGAAATAAAAATATGTATTTTTAATGATTATAATATTTTTAATTTGGATGTAAATCTGGCAAAGGTTCTAACGAATTATTTTTAAGGTGGGCTATATAAAGGGAATATATCAGTCGTTTTTTCTGGGAGTGTTTGAGTCCATTTTAGATTCTGATACAAATCTTGGTTTTCTTGAAAAGTTTACAAAACATATTACGTTATATATTCCATCGTGTTTAACAATATTTTTGAAACAAATCAAACCGAAACCTACAAATATCTCAATAACAGAAAAAATGGACTTAAACCACTTTCAAAATAAACGACTCATATATGAAACAAAATTTACAAACCAATTTCTTCTGAAATTTATGCAGCTTTGCTGTAGTTTAACAAAACTGTGTTATAGCACATAAAACAATGTACCGGATAATGCTAAGCCAGTGGGTTTTAATTGTCAATTCCCTTACAATAATACATTTAATATTACATCGTAGAATGTGTATTGTGTATATTTGTTACAAACAATAGACAGATCGAAAGCAATGTTTCTTTTTTATTTATTTTCTTTTCATATTTAGTATTCAAGATCACGGCATCTGACAATAAAAAATATAAAAATTTATACAACACATATGTATACGTATGTAAAAATGTTAAATTCGCATTTTTAACAAGTTAGCACAATTTTATACAAGTTCATTCAATTTGAAGTAAGACATGCGACCGCAAAAAATTTATGAATGAAAAATTTGCTGAATTAATAAAAAAATGGGTACATACATATAAGGGGTAATATGATATGTATGTCAAATTGGGTTTATTGCATTATTTTGCTTCTTAACTCATAACACCATTTTGTCCACAAAAACGAATCACAAAATATAAAATTGGTTTAAAATAATTCACTCCCCAAAATGCAATTATAAAATAATCATTGGCAAGGATCTTAAAAAATCGTAAAAAAACTAGAGCAAAGCTTTTTTAAAACAACCCGCAGATTGTATGTGATGTAGATTCGTACTAGAACGGTACGAAAAGTACTAAATGTGATACCATTTGTATTTGGCGAACCGGTAGAGCTAGAACTCTTAAATTTTAGATAAGGGTCACTGATCGTGTATATAATAGATATAGCAACAAGTTTTTTGGACATTCGAACTATAAGTATGCGAAAAGCATTAAAATGTACTAAATTTGGTACAATTTCGTAGCATGTGAATGGATAGAGCTAAAAACTTGAAATTTGGAATGCAAATTAGGGTTGAGATGGGTCTATTTAAGAGGATGGTTTTGAAGGCGTGTACTCATGTGTACGAAAAGTAGGGGAAAAGTGGGGCACCTATTTTTTCTTTCAAGCCTCATAAAATTTTTTATTTTATAATTTTTGATGTCTTATAAATTTTAACTAATAGGTACATATGTAACCTTTAGAATGAATATACATATGGTATACTTTAAGCTTGATATAAATATTTAATGCTGTTTTAACGGAGGAAGTCAAAGTGTTCTGTTCCCGTACTGCAAGAATCATTTGAAATTTTCATCCCATTTGAAATCTTCATCCCATTTGAAATTTTGAGAAATCGAATCCAAAAGTTAAAAACTCCGCTTTTTACTAGAATTTAATGGGCATGTTCAAAGGTGTCCCAGCCGTGGCATTTTACGGAAATGTATAATAACTTTTTGTAATAAATATATATGAAAGAAATTACATTAGTTATGTTTGAAATGATTATTATGGTCATGGGTACAATTTGTCGACAACTGAAAATGCTAGCCAAAGTGGGTTACACAGATAAAGAACAAGATTGTCATATACAAAAATGTGGTAGCGGGTCGGAAAAAATGTAAACCAAGATTTTATGAGCGCTGTTCAAAGGTGCCCCCGTTCAAAAAGTGCCCCCCTATCCCCTACTATATAGTACTATATTTGGTACAAATTTAATTCGGAGATTCACGTCGATCTGCAATCCAGACATTTGAAATTAACTTTTCCGTCGGAGTGTAGGATTGAGATATGCACGTAGTTTTGATTTTTTTTACTTATGTGTACGAAAAGTACTAAATCGTACTATAATTGGTACAATTTGAATTTTTGGGTGAACCCATAGAGCTGGAATCATGAAATTTGGTGTCATGACCACTGTTGAGGTGTACTAGTGTGTACTAAATTTGGTACAATTTAAATTGTGGGTGAACCGGTAGTGTTGGAATCCTAAAACTTGGATTTAGGATCACTGTGAGGGAGTTGGTTTGAGTTAAGTAGCAAGTTTTGGAAATTCATGGGCGAATCAATAGAGTTGAAATCCCGAATTTGGAATCATTGTGGGGGTGTAGGATCGGGGTATTCATGAAGTTTTGTTGGATGGTTGAGGTGAGTACTTATGGAAATAATGTGTGCTAAATTGAACTAAATTTGGTAAAATGTGGATTTGGGTGAAATTTTAGAACTCGAATCATGAAAGTTGGTATTAAATGGTACTCGAATTTAATTTATGGTCTAAAGTGTGGATTGGAGTTTTTCTGACATATGGGCACTTCCGCAAAAAGGTAAACCAAAGTCGAAGAATTTGTTTCTTTAATTATGCTTAAATACGTAAAGGCAAAAAATGCAAAGAAATACAACATTTGTCATTTTTTCTTCTCGTCCTTAGCATAAATACTAATTTAATGACAAAAATGCAGACACTGCAGAAATAAAAATTGCAAAATCAACAATGTCGCGTGAGTGACCGAGAAAAATCCTTCGCAAATAAAGGATATGCCATATTTTGAATTTTTGAAAGTACAATAATAATGCTTGGTATCTCTTATTCCTGTAAAGAATATTAAAAGTTTAAAATATTCACACAATTCGCAGAGTTTTCCCATTATTAGTAGTGATGTCTAAAGTCATGTATATTTGAAGTCGGGTGACCGCTCTTTTGTGGCTTTTATCTCAAAAGTTAAAAACTAGAGGCTCTCAATTTTTTTACCACTGATAGTACTCCTAAAGTTCTACAAAAAAGTATTAAGGGAGAATTGTAAAAAAAGTAATTGTTTTCGATTTATGTAAGATTTAAAATTTGATTTTGCCTATGAAAGTCGTGTAAGCGACTGCGGAAGTGCCCATATGCAGTTTTCTGTGAAAATAAAATAATATGTTAATACATTTTAGATACTTCCCACATTCGCTAAAGAAGTAGCGGGCATATGCTAGTATTGGATATATTTACTTTATGGGGTCTCTGGTGAATATTTCGGAATGACAAATTGAATATATTTGTGATGGACTTTTATAAGACTTCTGACTTTTTGACTTTTATATAAATACTATTAATAAAGTCTGATATTTTCAGACCACATAGAGTTCTTCATTGGCTTTTATCAAGTAACTAACCATCTGCAAAGAGGTATCGTGAGAAGTTGCACTATTGAATATATACCCAAGGCGTTGGCATATGTGGTATACACTTTTTCTGACTTTTATATAAATACTATTAATAAAGTCTGACATTTTCAGACCACATAGAGTTCTTCATGAGAAGTTGCACTATTGAATTCAGCTTCGGATTAAAGGTAGGTTTGTTATCCAGTCGTTAATAAGAAATTTACACATTTTTAAAAGGTTGGCAAATATGACGGACAGTGTCTGAAGCACAGGCGTAATTCCGTCTGTGGTTCAGACACTGTGAGGTAGGCCGATAGGCAGGTACTCACACAAATTTCTCCAGATCTCTTATTGGTTCTGAGGTATCTTCTTCACCGCCACTATTTGATACCAGAAGCTTTGCAAAATGTTCCTTCCAGATCCTCAACACTCAGTCTGTATACGTCACCAGTGGGTCGATTCACTATCAAAATTAAACAGTTCTCAAATCGATAAAATATTATAACGACAAAATAAACAATATTTTAATTCTATAACAGTTTTTAACTACAATTGTTAAAAATACTGTTAATAAACAACACCAAAAAATTCGAAGTTAACTTATCGAAAAATATTCTTCAATATTGAACATGCCTTGTTTTGTTCAAAATTTGTATGTATGTTGTTTTCAAAATGTTCCAAAATAAAAGCTTTTTGAAAGTTTATCGAAAATTTGTCTACATTTTTACAGAATAATACTTTCGTTACTGCAAACGATTTTATGTGTAGACAAAATTGTCGATTGTCGGATCGTTAAAAGTTACTGAATCGACCTACAGGTTTTCTTCTGCATTCCTACAGGAGAATGTGCCCATACCAAAGCCGTCGGTTTAGTGTATTACTCGTTGCTAAAATTTCCGGATTTCCGAATCAACCTCATGCCGTTGCCGGATGTTTCTTCATGTACTCTGAATTTTCCGACGGTGGGGCAAAAAATATTTTCCATTCCAATTTTTAAATTAAAACCTTTAGGCGCTCGTAAAATATGTCTTTGTCTTCCGTCAGAGCATGGGCGCAAATAATAATTGGAATTTATTTAAAATAACCTTCATATAAAATGCAAAGGCATTGCCATAACAAAATCGACTTTGTAACAGGCCACATTGCCAACTATTGCATTAAGTGTGGCAACTCTCTCTCTCTCTCTCTGCTCTTTGCCTTTGACAAATGTTTTCGATCAGCTGTTGTTTGTTTGGACCGTGGCAGCAATACATAACAAATAAAATCGAAGCATCCGTCGTCCGCCGTCTATTTGTTTATTTATAACAAAATCTGATTGAAGTGCGGTTGTTGTGTTGTTGCTGTGTATGGCAGGAGAAAGCTTTCAAGTGTTGTGACCGTTTGAACCGGGAAAATAAAGAAAAACATATTTCAAAAGATGACACCAAAAACGCTGAAAATTTCATAAAACATACACACAAACACAGAAAAGCTATACCAGCCACAAAAGACTCAAGAGAAAAGGCTATAAAAAGCAAGCAGAACCAGAAGATACACGAATGTTGTCATTGGCAGTGAAGTGTCGTACTATTAGTGGAAGTGTGTCATCGGTGTCGGGGCAGTGAGTGAGTAAGTGCGTGAATGCGTTCGTTCATTCATTTTTTGACAGCGGTCAGCATGCTGCTGGGAGGCCTGCTGCCACCCACTGTTCTGCTGCAAGAGGCCAAGGAACGTCATTACACCTACAATGGTGAAATGTTTAGTGCCCACAATTTGTTTCAATTGATCTGTGATTATTTGCCCATTATCAACAACAATAACAACAACAACGACGACGTCACCATTGACAAAAACAGCCGGCCATGCAAACTAAATGCCAATGACACAGATAGCCGAAACACAGCAACAACAACACCAGCACAAATACCTCAACAACAACAACGACGACAAACAGCTGTTCATCAGAGACCCATCGAATGCCAAATGCATGAAGGTCGTTTAAATTGTGCCAAGGTCAGAGATGCACTGCTGCAGGGAGCTTGTCTATTTGTACCGTATCCTTTTCAAAAAACAAACTAACGAAACAGATAATTATTTTTAGATTTAGTCGTCTATGTAAGTAAAATGAATTGAGAATTATTTTATTACTTGTGGCTATATATACGTATGTGGTGTTTGTGCCTTGTTGACCATGCACACATTTATGTGTTTTTACATGGCGCGTATAGGTAATTAAAATTCAAATGAGATCGTCGGTTATTTTTTGAATAAATTTGAAAATTAGTTTGTAAAGAAATTAGTAGGTCTTGTAAAATCAAAGTAAATACCAATAC
>NW_026887255.1:0-11653 GCF_032173495.1 Musca vetustissima
CAAAAAGGGGGTGCACATTAATAATTTTTTGTAGGGAAATTTGTTACCATATACGACAACAAAATACCAAATTTCAGGGAATTCGGTTGAAAAACGTGCTCAAGAACCTCAAAATAGCGAAAATTGGGGGTACCCTTATATGGGGGCTACGGGAAAAAGTGGACCTATATTTATAATTTTTAGTGGGGAAATTTGGTACCCAATAAGAACCCAATGTACCAAATTTCAGCGAATTTGGTTGAAAACCGTGCTCAAGAACCCTAAAATACCCCTTATATGGGGGCTACCCGAAAAAATTTACCTATATTTATAATTTTTAGTATAGAGATTTGCTACCCAATAAGAACTCAAAGTACCGAATTGCAGTGAATTCGGTCGAAAAATGCGATCAAACCCCCCAAAATACCTCAAAATTGGGGGTACCCTTATATGGGGGCTATCCGAAAATATGTACCCATATTTATAATTTTCAGTGGAAAGATTTGCTACCCAATAAGAACTCAATATACCAAATTTGAGCGAATTCAGTTGAAAAACGCGCTCAAGAACCTCAAAATACCGAAAATTGGGGGGTACCCTTATATGGGAGCTATGCCTAAACGTGGACCGATAAAGCCCATCTTCGAACTTGACCTGCCTGCAGACAAAAGACGACTCTATGCAAAATTTTGGCGATCTATCTCAATTCGTTTAGACGCTAGAGTGATTACAACAGACAGACAGACGACAGACGGACATGCTTAGATCGTCATAGAATTTTACGCTGATCAAGAATATATATACTTTATAGGGTCGGAAATGATTATTTCGATGCGTTACAAACGGAAAAACAAAACTAATATACCCTCCATACTATGGTGGAGGGTATAAAAAGAAGTTTTGTACACACCAAGAACCGGTAATAATCAAAAACATTCTATGGAAAATCCACGTCTCTTTTGGAGCTTGAAAAAATATTCTTTAAAAAATCGACGCCTTGTGTAGGTCCTTGAAAAAATATTCTTTAAAAAATCCACGTCTTGTATTGACCCTTGAAAAAATATTCATTAAAAATCCACGCCTTGTGTAGACCTCGGTTAACCCATGGAAAAAATATCCCTTTGGTCCTTGAAATAAAATATTCCTTAAATTTGTTTCTGTGTCCATGATTAAATCCAATCTACCTTGAATATGAAACATATGTGTGCATATTTATATAACTGAACATAGTCTACATATTTACATTGTGATTTTCACACATCCGTTATCTGCAAATCTAATATCATTTATTTAATAAAGTTTTGTTTATTTTCTGTGCTTATTTGACATTTGACAACTGCATTAATGTTGACAAACATTACGTGTTTGTTCAAACACGACACAAATAACAAGCGGAAGGACATCACAAATTGAGAAAACATAAACTGCTGACACTGCCAGTTATGTTGACGGATGATAAATGTGTATTTACATATGTTAATTTTACAAAGGACATGAAAGGACTCCAATAGGGTACACAAAAAAAAACAAAAATAGACTATGTAAAAATAGAATACATTTCAGGACTATAGTGCATATATTGTTTTCTACAACTCTCCTCTTCCCTAATATCTGATTAAAACAAAAAATCAACCATTTCCACCCTAATATCCACAATTCGTATCAAAATTTCAATATGCAACTGTAAATACGCCGTGAGTAAATATCTCTTTCATATATTTTCACAATGTATTGCCTTCTCTCGCACACACACACATACATCATCTGTTTCTCTTGTTGTGTTTTTTTTCCATATCCACAGATGATAAACATTTATTTCATCCGGATATAGCCCTCGTCCTTGCATCCGTACCCTTTTGCGTGACAGGCAAATAATTTTTTTAAAATAACGTTGACAAAAGGACTTCTTTTTTTCTTTCATTGCGATTCAGCAACACATGCCCCGCTGCAAGGATCATAAAAATCCCTAGCATGACTTGCTTGAATGTATGAGCGAAAAAAAATTGCAACAACAACCAACAAAAAAATTGTTGAAAAACTATTCATTCATGATACATACACATAAACATAGTCAGTCGTACATATTTTATAAAATACTGAAATTGCATGACATATGTGAGCAGCTGGATGAAGTAGGGATTAATTTGGGAACGATTTATATTAATGTGGGGGGTTTCTAGTTTTTTTTTTTTTTTTTTGTGATAAATTAAATTTTTAAAATAACCTGGAAATAAATAAAAATATATTCACATTTTTAAAACACTATTCATTGGCGTGGATTTTTGAAGAATATTTACTCAAGGACCATCTGCAAACAAGGACTTTTTATACCCTCCGCCATAGTATGGAGGGTATATTAATTTCGTCATTCCGTTTGTAACACATCGAAATATTCATCTCCGACCCTATAAAGTATATATATTCTTGATCAGGGTAAAATTCTAAGACGATCTAGCCATGTCCGTCCGTCCGTCTGTTGTAATCCCGCTATCTTCTGAAGGAATTGAGATAGGGTGCTGAAATTTTGCATAGGGTTGTCTTTTGTCTGCAGGCAGGTCAAGTTCGAACATGGGATATATCGGTCCACGTTTAGGCATAGCTCCCATATAAGGGTACCCCCAAATTTTCGGTATTTTGGGGTTCTTGAGAGCGTTTTCAATCGAATTCACTGAAATTTGGTACATTGGGTTCTTATTGGGTACTAAATGTCTCCAGTAAGTATGGGTCCACTTTTTCTGGTAGCCCCCATATAACGGTACCTCCTAATTTTCAGTATTTTGGGGGTTTTGGTCGTATTTTTCCACCGAATTGGCTGAAATTTAGTATTTTGAGTTCTTAATTGCTATCAAATTTCTCCACAAAAAATTATGAATATAGGATCATTTTTTCGGGTAGCCCCCATATAAGGGTATCCCCAATTTTCGGTGTTTTGGGGTTCTTGAGCGCCTTTTCCAACGAATTTGCTGCAATTTGGTATTTGGTAGTCGTATATGGTAACAAATCTCCCTACCAAAAATTATTTATATTCACCCCCCTTTTTGGGGTAGTCCTCATATAACCCCCTTTTTCATATTAAAATAGTTATCTAATTTGTTCCGCGTTTTGGGTTTGGTTCTAAGAATCTGTCGTAATCATTTAACCTGCGGAGGATATGGAGATAAAGCTAGAACGTAAGGTTCGATAATGAACTATACATGAACTATAACCCGCATTTAGGCATTTAGGGAGGTATCAGAAGGAGTGGACCAATAGTCCAAGTCTTCGAACCTGAACTAAGTTTGGGAGAAATAATAAGGTAGGCACATATTGGATGAAATCAAAAATTTCTGGAACATGGTTTACATAATCGCGTTGTAGAAATGTCGGTATAGGTCCACTTTTTGGTATTTTCCCTACATTTTCATTTTAAGTACCTGTCAGTATATCTATGGTGGAGGGTATCCAAAGTTCGGCCGGGCCGAACTAAACGCTTTTTCACTTGTTAAAGGATATTTTTTTCAATGACCATCTATAACGTGGGTTTTTTTAAAGAATACTTTTTCAAAGGCCATATAAGGCGATTTTTTTAAGAATATTTCAAGGGGCATCCAAGGCGTGGATTCTTATACCCTTCATAACTCCATGGTACAGGGTATTATGTCTTTGCGCATATGTTTGTAACAGGCAAAAGGAAAAGAGATAGACACATGGTTTCTTTTGAGAATATGCATAGAATCACTCTCTGAGTCGATTTATGCATGTCCGTCCGTCCGTCTGTCCATGTTAAATTGCAAACAAAGTACAGGTCGGATTTATGATCCGAATTGGATGAAATTTGGCACAAGTCACTTATTTGGCTCAAGGACGAACCCTATTGAAATTGGGAAAAATCGGTTCAGATTTAGATATAGCTCCCATATATATCGTCGTCCGATTTAAGGTAAATGGTGTACCAAAGTCCGTATATATCTTTTGATTTGCCCGAAATTTGGCATAGCGAAATGGATTACGTCTAAAATGATGTGTGTTAAGTTTCCTGAAAATCGGTTCAGATTTAGATATAGCTCCCATACATATTTTCGTCCGATTTAAGGTAAATGGTGTACCAAAGTCCCTATAAATCTTTCGATTTGCACGAAATTTGGCATAGCGTAATGAATTAGGTCTAGAATTATGTGTATTAAGTTTCCTGAAAATCGGTTCAGATTTAGATATAGCCTCATATATATCTTCGTCCGATTTAAGGCAAATGTTGTACTAAAGTCCCTACATATCTTTTGATTTGCCCGAAATTTGGCATAGCGACATGGATTAAGTCTATAATGATGTGTATTAAGTTTCCTGAAAATCGGTTCAGATTTGGATATAGCTCCCATATATATCTTCATCCGATTTAAGGTAAATGGTGTACCAAAGTCCCTATATACCTTTCGATTTACACGAAATTTGGTATAGCGTAATGAATTCGGTCTAGAATGATGTGTGTTAGGTTTCCTGAAAATCGGTTCAGATTTAGATATAGCCCCATAAATATCTTCGTCCGTTTTAAGGTAAATGGTGTACCAAAGTCCCTATATATCTTTTGAATTGCCCGAAATTTGGCATATCGTACTTAATTAAGTCTAGAATAGTGCACGTTAAGTTTCGTGAAAATCAGTTTGGATTTACATATAGCTCCTATATAAATTTTCGTTCGATTTAATGTAAATGGTGTACCAAAGACCCTATACTTATTTCGGTTTGCACAAAATTTGGCATAGTGTACTGAAATGAGTCTGGAGTGATGTGTGTAAACTTTCCTGAAAATCGGTGTATAGTTCCTATATATTTTTTCTTCCGATTTTATGTAAATTGTGCACTAAAAACCCAAAGTTTGTCCGATTGCCACATAATTTTGTACAATAAACTGTAGTTAATATAATTTAATCTCTGCCATTCTCATTGAAATCGGTTCAGATTTTGATATAGCTTCTACATATATATTTTTGTCCGATTTTACACATAATTGACACAAATTTAGCAAAACGTATTAAAGTTTTGAAATGGGAAAACTTTTGAAATTGGTTCAGATTTGGATAGCGCTTCTATATATATTTTCTCCCGTGTTTTTGTAATTTTGTCCCATTGTAAGAAGCAACCCTATATCTGAACAAATGAAAAATTTAGTATAGGTTGCAGAATTCGACGTCTGTTAGCATTCATCTGTTGAATATATCCAAGTATCATAAAGTCGGCCCCGCCCGACTTTACTACTTTCCTTACTGTTTTTTTTCACGATATTTTGTTGTTGCTCCCTCATATATTTTTGTACGATTTTATGCAAATGGTCCAAATGGAGGGGTCTATGTCTGTTCGCTTTACATGAAATATTGCATAGCGTATTGGATTGAAAACGTTTCAGGTTTAGGTATAGCTTCCATATATATATATATATATATATATTTCCATCCAATTTTATCAAAATGATGTACCAAGCACCTAAAGTTTGTCCGCTTGGACGAATTAGTGCAGAACGTACCAAATCGAACCTAGAATAACATGTATTGGATTTTGTGTCGTCATAAATTGTGGATAGCACACTGTGTTGCAGCATACCAAATGGTGGATGCCACGATTACTCAAATACGTTCATTTATATATAGATCTTATACATATTTTGCTCGATGACCGACATTAAATTTTTCATAAATTTCAGATGTGAATGGGTTTGTTTTAACTTAGTTAAAATATCTACGTATTTACGCAGTTAATTTCATCCGATTCCATTTCAATGGTCTTCCAAAGATGCTATGTCTACTATATCTAAAGGATGAGCATATGAGCATCTCTTGTATGTACCCAAAGTGGTGAAGGGTATTATATAGTCGGCCCCGTCCGACTTTTGAGCTTTCCTTACTGGTTTTTCAAGGCTACAACAAGGCGTGGATTTTCTAAAGAATATTTTTTAAAGACGATGTAAAACGTGGCATTTTTAAAGAATATTTTTTCAAAGGCCATATAACTCGAGGATTTTCAAACGAATATTTTTTCAAAGACGACCTATAACGTGGAATTTTTAAATAATATCCTTTCTAGGGGTTTTTCTTAAAACTTCATATTTTTAATTTAAAATAACTCACCACCCCAAAAAAACTCTAATGTTCATAACTAATATTATAGTCAAGGTAAACTGTCTGTTTTCACTTGAAGAGCACACTCTCATTCCACAAAATGTTAACTAAATTATTACTATTATATATTTTTTCAAATAAATTTATTACAATGAATTATTTAAAAATTGAATTACGACACAAATTATATTTTCCCATGAATACTTCGTTTGCATTTCACAATTTCCTCAGAGAATAGTTGGTAAGTTTTCGTTTCGTTTTTTTTTTTATTTTTTGTGTTACCACATTTTCTTTCTCGTTAAAATAGTTTTATGTGAATGTGCACATTAAAGTGTTGCAAAAACACTTCACACGCATTTATACACCCTGCCGCAAACACACATGCACACACACTCACTTACATTCACATATGTTAACAGAAAATTCAGTTTATATAGACGATTCACATGGCGGAACACAAACAAAAACATTGCTCCCTATTTTACTGACGGATTTCAAGCGAAACTGATAGAAACACACAACAAAAAATGAGGCAAAAACTAAAACGTTTTGAGGAAATGAGTTACGAGAGGGTGTAAGATAAGTAAACAGACGGGAAGGAAATAAAAAATAATTAATCCTTTAAAAAACTCCACGCATTGGAAGGTCCTTAAAAATATCCTTTAAAAAATCCACACCTTGTACTGACCTTTGAAAAAATATTCTTTAAAAAATCCACGCCTTGTTTGTTTCCTTGAAAAAATATTCTTTAAAAAATCTACGCCTTGTTTGTTTCCTTGAAAAATCAGTAAGGAAAGTAGTAAAGTCGGACGGGGCTGACTATACGATACCATTCACCACTAAATGTGAATCTTCCTAGATTTATCCATAAACATGTCATTCGTTGGTTACAATGGGAAAAAAGTATGTAAATCGACTTCAAACAAATATCAATAGGTCATCCGGATATGTCTGTACTTCTTGAAAACGCAACTACGTAATTCTATGCTCAATTTTGTACGTTGTGCAAAATGTGATGTCAATCTGACTAACATGAGGAGTTTGATGTCCAATTTACTTGAAATCGGGCGAAAAAATATATGGAAGCTCTATCCAAATATTAAGCGATTTCAAACAAACTTGTCACAGGTTAGGTTATACTAATTTCAGAACGTTTTGTTCCTATCATCCTATTGGTTCCTTGGTGCGTCAATTACTTAAAATCAATCTATAATAAAATGGGAGCTATATCTAAATCTGGACCGATTTTCACGAAACAAGGCAGACATCACTCTAAGCTCAATTCAGTACGTTATGCCAAATTTCGTGCAAATCGAAAAATATAGGGACTTTGGTACTCCATTTACATTAAATCGGACGAAAATATATATGGGAGTTATATCTAAATCTGAACCGATTTTTACGAAATTGAACACACATCTTTCTAGACTTAATTCAATACGTTATGCCAAATTTAGTGCAAATCGAAGAATATACAGGGACTTTGGTGCACCATTTACATGAAATCGGACGAAACTTTATATGGGAGCTATATCTAAATCTGAACCGATTTTCTCGAAACTTGGCAGACATCATTCTAGGCTCAATTCAGTACGTTATGCCAAATTTCGTGCAAATCGAAAGATATATAGGGTCTTTGGGGCACCATATTTTGGAGAAGAAGACTAGATTATCAATTTCATATCTTCCAAACTGTTTATGTCTTCTGCTAATCCGCGATGGACATTTGCAAAGGATGTGTTCAATTGTTTCCAGTTCTTCTTCGTCCTCACACAGACGACAGTAATCCTGGAACCCAACATAAACCAACTATCTGTCTTATGTCATTCAAAGCGGTCTTACAATCATGAACTGCTTTCAGAGCCGCCTGACTATCGACATATATAGTCGCCGGTCGGCATTAGTGCTTTTACTATCTCGGCCGCTTCATCCGCCTTCCTCCATCTTAGAACCGTCTGTAAAGATTGACAGACCTGGCAGAGGTAAGGAGCCACTAGTCCAGGATTCCCTACTAGGAAATTCAATTTTGATGTCATTAAAGTCCCTATGAGGGGGAATATAGTCACTGATAAAGAGATCATAACCTGGCGTTATGTTTAGAATGCTGGCATGTCCATAGTTCAGCGATTTCAAGGCATCTGTTTCCCGGAGCCCAACTTTAACTAACTATCTGTCGTATATCATTCAAAGTGGTCTTACAATCATGAACTGCTTTCGAGTTTATAGTATGCTACTTCACCGCTTTTAGGGCCGTCTGGCTATCGACATATATAGCCCGTGATGTCGGCATTAAGTGCTTTTACTATCTCGGCCGCTTTCGTGATTGCAAGAATCTTTGCTTGAAAAACGCTACAGGTATTGTTGAGTTTATATGAGTTATATATTCCTAATTTCCTACAGTAAACGCCTGCGCCAATGCCTTCCTCCATCTTAGACAGGTCTGTAAAGATTGACATACCTTGCAGATGTAAGGAGCCACTAGTCCAGGACTCCCTACTAGGAAATTCAATGTTGATGTCATTAAAGTCCCTAGGAGGGGGAATATAGTCACTGATATGACTATCCCCCCTAAGGATGTCATAACTTGGCGTTATGTTTATTATGCTGGCATGACCATAGTTCAGCGATTTCAAGGCATCTGTTTCCCGGAGCCTCAGGGCACACCTGGCCGCCTGGAATTTAATCAGAATATCCAATGGTTAGAGATTCAAAATTACGTTCAAGGCTGCCTGTGGTGTACTTCTTAATGCTCCGGTGATCAGGATTGAAGTCGATCGCTGTACTAAGCTCAATTTTGGCAGCAGAATTATATTGTTAACCCCCTGCCACCAAACAAGACAACCATAGGTAAGTATGGGTAAGACGATCGTCGTATACAGCCAGTGTATAATTTCGGGTCTCAATCCTCAACTCTTACCTATGGAATTCTTGCATGAATAGAGTGCCAGCAATCCCTTCTTAGAGCGTTCCTTAATATTCCTATTCCACAATAGTTGGCGGTCTAGGATGGTGCTAATATATTTAGCTTCTTCAGAAAGGGTTAAAGTCACTCCTCCAAGTGATGGCAGACGAAAATTAGGAATCATGCGCTTCCTAGTGAAGAGCACCAGTTCAGTTTTAGTGGGGTTTACACCAAGACCTTTGGTGCAAGCCCAATTAAACAGGGTTGAAAGGGCACACTCCAGGATGTCTGCAGTTGTCGTTAGAAACTTACCCCCAACCTGGAGGACTACAGTTGAAGGGTATAAAAAATACGCCTCTTTTGGTGCTTAAAAAAAATATTCTTTAAAAAAATATTCTTTTTTTAAATATGCTTAAAAAATTCAAGCCTAGGATTGTCCTTAAAAAATACTCTTTAAAATCCACGCCTTTTAAAATCCCGCCTGACATCCAACACGTCTTTACTTTAACACCTCCCTTCGTATATTTTTCCTAGTATTTTTATGCACTTGCCATTAAACAAAAGTTCAGTTTCTTTTCTATGTTTTTGTTGTTATAGTTGTTTGCGTCCTCACTTTGAAGATAGAAAATAGAAAAAAAGGGGAAAACAACAAAACGAACTATGCATGCAATGGAAGTTTTTCTTTACATCGACTAGAAACAGTGTTGCCAATTTAGCACTTTTAGTGCTAGATTTAGCACTTTTTGAACTCGTTTAGCACCAAAAAAATTGATCTAGCACCTAGCACATTTTTTAGCATTTTTTAATTTCTTAAGATTTTTTTATAAATTTTTGGTTTAAACCCAAAAAATCCCGTTTATCGATTTCATATTGACGCATTGAATTTAACTTAATGAATTAAGTTGGAACTTTCTGAAAACAAGTATTTTATTCAGCGGGAATCCCGAATGCTAAGTTATAACCACTTTAGATTACCGAAAAGGCGTGCGTACCCCTTTATATTGGAATTGTGCCAGAATAAGGACCAAAATAGAACGATTCCGGCAAACATTTTTTTTATACCCTCCACCATAGTATTGAGGGTATATTAATTTTGTTTTTCTGTTTGTAACTCATCCGACCCTATAAATTATATATATTCTTGACGATATAGCCATGTCCGTCTGTCTGTTGTAATCATTCTAGCGTCTAACAGAATTAAGATAGATCGCCAAAATCTTGCATAGGGTCGTCTTTTGTCTGCAGGCAGGTCAAGTTCGAAGATGAGCTTTATCGGTCCACGTTTAGGCATAGCTCCCATATAAGGGTTCCCCCCAATGCTGCAATTTGGTATTTTGTAGTCGCATATGGTAACAAATCTCCCTACCAAAAATTATTAATATTTGCCCCCCTTTTTGAGGTAGTCCCCATATAGCCCCCTTTTTTATATTAAAATAGTAATCTGATTTGTTCCGCGTTTTGAATTTGGTTCTGAGACTCTTTGTAATCATTTCACCTGCGGAGGAAAGCGAGATAAAAAATTAGATCGTAAGGTTCGATAATGAACTATATCCGCATTTAGACCTAGCCCCTGTGTGGAGGTTCCAGAGGTAATGAGGGTTACCCTTAAAAGTCGACCAATATTAATAAGTTCTAGAAAGAAGACTATATATCCAGGTAGAACACAATATACAAATATACAGCAATTTAAGTTGAAAAATGTGCCTAAAAGATTAAAAAACAAATATTGGGGGATGGTGTACCCTAAAACGACCGATATATTCCATTTCCAATATCAAATCTCATAGGAGTAGTACCAACGTATGTGCAAAATTCCAAAGCTCTGTCATCAATATTGCGACCTCAATCGGACGGACATGGCTAAATCGACAACGAATTGTCGTTAAGAATAAATGGGGTTTCTGATTAATATTTCATAGTTAAATATCATGGTATAATAATAGAAGGTAATAGCAAATGTTGTTGTACAAAAAACGATACAACAACCACATGGAAATTTGTTGTTGTAAGTTCTACTAGTGTCAACTCATTTGACAGAAAAATTTAAACAAACAAAGAAGTTATCATCAAATTATTTTTATTTTGAAAATGAAATATTTTCGAATCCTCAACATAAAAATTGAAAAACATGAATGAAAATATATCAAATTTATATTTCTATCGCTTCCACATCTTTCATATAATTGAGCCATTGCCATATATATGTGTAACACATATGAAAATGCTGGGAATAGCGAGTTATTCCTTGAAGAAAGATTTGCTTCCTCAAACTTTCCCAGCAGGCAGATTGAGTAAATTGAATACGAGAGCACATTTAATAAAGAACAATTTCAAATTGTATGCTTTCCCAATTTTCCTGTTGGGTGATTTTAAAAAACATAATTTGTCAAATTCATATTGATACTAGTATTACGTTGGAATCAAATCAGCTGGGATTTGCTGTTACCTTTTATAATTGTACCATAGTTAAATATTAACAATTTTGTTATAGACATTTTTAGCACTTTTTTCTGGCACTTTTTTAAAATTTTTAGCACTTTCTAGCATTTTTTTCAACAAAATCTAGCATTTTTCCTCAACAAAGTTTTGGCAACACTGACTAGAAGTTCCACATCCAACCTAACACTCACTCACACATACACACACACATCCATCCAGTCACCTATTCACATTCATATGTTTA
>NW_026887256.1:0-117171 GCF_032173495.1 Musca vetustissima
AAACGACGAAATCCAAAAGTACCGAGTTTCTGCCCTTTACAAAATGACACAAAATAATATCACTTGTAACGACATCGCTTATAACAGAATATCGTTTGTAACATCCTGCTTTTGTAAAATATTCGAATTTTTCTATAGATATTAAAGATGAAGCCTATGAACAAAAAAAGTTTCTCACAAAATATCGAACACACAGCATGTTCGAAGATTGCGCTACCTTTTATTACTTTGTTCTTAAGTGTTTAATTTCTATGAAATTTTCCATTATTTCTTCGTATATAACACGTAGATGTGCAAAAATTGAATTCCCAATCTATGTTTATTTATTGTTTTCACTAATTTCCATCCGTACACTATAGAATATATTATTTCACTTCCATGAATATGACTGTAGCCAATTGCAATGCGATGTTATCTTATCAATTTCCCATACTTATTTATCCTCACATTACAACGCGTGACTATTTGTACAGTTAAGTGGTATATTTGTAATGTTGTACTACATAAGTGGAAATTGGAATAGACATGTGAACTGTTTATCAGTAGTCACTTAGATTATCACATGAATTAATACAACTCGAAATAAAAGCCGAAATATTAATTATTATATTAATTTTCAATTATATTGACTTTGCTTGCTCCCTGCTTACTTTTATGGATATAAATATGGCAATATGTCAATAAATATGGAAATGGGCCATAAATTTTGTGATTATTAGCATGGGGAATTCTCTATAATTTTAGTATATTATTGAATCTTTATTAATAAATATGACTTGGCAGACTAATAACTGTGATAGTGGAACAATTTTGCAAAAACAAAATAAAAATGGTATCCCAAATATTCCGCCAACACTACTGGAAAAATGTTATTGTATATCGAAAATATTCATATAATTTCAATAATAATATCGAATAATAATAATTAATGGCATTATTATGCAGAGACGAACAACAACTACAAATAAAAAGCAATTTCTACCGAAATTCGGTAAGTCAGTAATCACTACTTTTTTACTTGGTCGAAGTATAGATAATATCGCTGCCGAACGAACGAATGAAATCAGTCAATCCCACGGTGATATTATGAATTGGGCATCGCCCTATTACTTCATGTAATTAAGCATACTTGAATTCAGAATATAGTTTGCAATATTTTAGATACTGCTCTGAATTTAAACAGGCATTACTAGTAATTGTATATCTGTCTAAATTTTATCGGCATAAAATATATCCCGACATGCTAGCTTCACCAAATTTGGGGTGTCGAATACTAATGTTATAAAAGGTGATTTATGAAAAAATGGGCGGGCCACGCCCCCAGCATGTTGGGTATTTTGACGATGTTGGGTTCGTTTTTCAATCGAATTGGCTGTAATTTGGTATTTTGGGTTCTCAGTGTATAGAAAATCTCCCTACCAAAAATGATCAATATTGGACTTTTTTTTCGGGTAGCCCCCATATAACGGTATACCCCATTATTAGGAATTTTTGGGATTTTTTGAATTTTCTTTAAACAAATTGGCTATCTTTATGTCACAAGTAGGGACGGATCGACACTATCTAAAGTATTTTCTTAAACAATATTTCATATAAAGGTACTTCTAAACACTTTCTCGCTTTTGAATGTCCTTTCCATTTTAGTTAAAAAATTATACACATTCCAAGCTCTAATTCATATTAATTTTCTTAATTTATTGTCTATTTCGTATGGAATATTACTTTTTATGTAATTTTTGACCCGGAGTTTTTCTGCAAAAATGTTAATAATTCGTTTATTAGCGTGAATTTTTAGGATAGCCTTCATATAACGGTACCTCTCGATTTTCGGTATTTTGGGGAATTTGAGCACGGGTTCAAATTGTCTGTAATATGGTATTTTGAATTCACATTGGGATGCAAACCTTTCCAAAAAGAAATCATTATTTGTCCATTTTTTACGATAGTCCACATTTTAGGATAACATACAAATTTCGTTATTTTGAGGAGTTTGGATACAATTTTCGACCAAATTGGGTGGAATTCAATTTACTGAGATCTCAGCAGGTAGCACTAAGGACCAAGAATCATATTGTTTGGGACAAGGTTCATTTCAGGTAAAGAGGACAAGTGTTAAAAAATGACGTTCTATGTCAAGTACAAACACTTAAAAAGAAGTAATTAAGAATTAATTTTCAAATAAAAGTATTTTAGTATGTTTTTGTCAAAACATTGTATTAAGGACTATTTGTACACATTAACAAACATATGAAGAATTTTTAATTTGTGCATTCAAAACTTTGCTCGATATACTGTTTCTTATGTTGGTGTCAAAATGTCCATCAATTAAAAATATTCTCCCACATTTTATGGACTTTCTTTAAAAAAAAAACAACTACAAAGTTTTGATCTTTGCAATCATTTTAATTTAATTTCAACCCGTGTATTCCTTTGGAATATCTTCATCACTACTAGATGACCAGATTCCACTTCATTGAAAACCTAAGTATCTTCCGTATTCACTCAAACTATCTGAGTCTCTTAAAAACTATACTTTAGATATCAATTTTAAGTCACGTAAGTCACTTATTTCTTTTTGTAATATCTGTGGAATTGAATGGTCAAAAGGAGTTTGGTGATGCTTTCAAGACAACTTCATTAATAATTTAAATGTATGGCAAGATTCCAGCAAAATAACCCTTCATAGGACATTCAGAAAAAAAATTCTCATGACGTTCGCCCTATCTGAAACAGTTTCTAAAACGTTGGTTTCAACATAATTCCAGCAGTTTTTCTTCAATCATTTTCCGAATTTCGAACCCATCTAGTATATAAATCGTTTTTAAATAGAGCATCTTCCACTTATACACACATTAAAATATCCCCTTGTTGTTGTTGTATTATCGATAACAAATAATAGGACGGATGGATCAACGGATCCATTCTGTTTATGCCTTAAGCATTGACATTTTTAATTCCGTTGTAAAATTTATTTAGAACCAGTAAGGAAAGTAGTAAAGTCGGACGGGGCCGACTATATGATACCCTTCACCACTATGGGTATATTAAACAGGACTATTAACATGAAATTGGATGAAATAAAATATGTGATATTTATCTAAATGTGAATCTACCTAGATCTATCCATAAAGTATGTAAATCGACTTCCAACAAATATAAATAGGTCATCCGTTTGGCTATGTCTGTACTTCTAGAAAACGCAACTACGTAATTCTATGCTCAATTTTGTACATTGTGCAAAATTTGATATCAATCTGACTAACATGAGGAGTTTGATGCCCAATTTACTTGAAATCTGGCGAAAATATATATGGAAGCTATATCCAAATATTAAGCGCTTTCAAACAAACTTGTCACAGGTTAGGTTATACTAATTTCAGAACGTTTTGTTCCTATTGGTTCCTTGGTGCGTCACGAAACAAGGAAAACATCACTCTAGGCTCAATTCAGTACGTTATGCCAAATTTCCTGCAAATCGAAGGATATATAGGGACATTTGGGGGCACCATTTACATGAAATCGGACGAAACTATATATGGGAGCTATATCTAAATCTGGACCGATTTTTACGAAACTTGGCAGACATCACTCTAGGCTTAATTCAATACGTTATGCCGAATTTCGTGCAAATCGAAAGATATATAGGGACCGTTTATATTAAATCGGTAAAATATATATATATATGGGAGCTATATCTAAATCTGAACCGATTTTCCCTAATTTCAATAGGGTTCGTCCTTGGGCCGAATAAGTGACCTATGCCAAATTTCATCCAATTCGGATCATAAATGCGACCTGTACTTTGTTTACAATTTAACATGGACAGAAAGACAGACGGACGGACGGACATGCATAAATCGACTTAGAAAGTGATTCTATGCATATTCTCAAAAGGAACCATGTGTCTATCTCGTTTCCTTTTGCCTGTTACAAACATATGCACAAAGACATAATACCCTGTACCACAGTGTGGTGAAGGGTATAAAAATCGGGAAATCCCGGGAATACACGGGACGGGAATTCCCGACCCCAAACCCTGGCTTTATATCAGTAAAATTTTATTTTTTTATATACTGTGACGCAAGGTTTACAAATGACATGAAGTCGAAGTCAAAATTGCATAATTTGTGAATATAATTTATTATAGAAAAATGTGACGGCTGATTAAACAAATGGAAATTTTAAATTACTAATAATTTTCACCTAATATAATGAAGGTGAAAATTATTAGTAATTTAAAAATAATCATCCAAAATTTCGTACCAATAAATTTTATTTTTTCCAAAACATTTTAGTTTCAGAACCTAGTGCCATGCCAATCGACGCATGCGAACATTAATAAACTTAAGAGTTATTGCCAATAATACACAAATAGTCGTTGAAAGTTGCATGTACAAAATTTAAATTTCACTTTTAATATAAGGGAATTTAAGGGAACCACAGATTTTTACTTGAAATGCTCGAATTAAATCAAAGCACAAAATTAAATTTTTTGAAACCAATAATTAATTTAATATTTTGAATTCTCATTGGGTGTGAAATCGTCGTACCAAAAACTTTCAATATTGAAATAAGTTTTGAGGTAGGTCCTATGTTAACGTACCCAGTATTTTGGGAGTTTCAAATTTAATTAAAATATTCAATAGGTTTATACCCATACTACATAAATCAACGACTTCATTCTATTTTGATATTAAAAACTGCAAAAAAATCAAATATTTAATTTTTTCTTATGTTTGATCCACCTTTTTTGTAAATTTTATTTTCAAAATCTTATTTGTAATTTGTAATCAGTGACTAAAGCTCTACAAAAATTTTGATTATTTATATTTTTAAACAAATTGACCTCCATTTTCGATACATCATATTGAATTTTTACTTTTTCTTGCAGAATTGTAATCAGCATTCCTTATATGGATATTTATTTATTTCATAAACCCCAGCTCTAATTATGGCAAAAATGGGATCTCTGGCTAATAGTGGGTAGAAAATCTTTCTACCAGAAATAAAATATTTAATATTGGCTCACTTTTTAGGATGGTGTATATGTGCGCGTTTTTCAACCGAATTGTCTCTATTTTGGTTTCCAATGGGTGTAGAAACTTTCTACCAAAATTGTCTATCTATGTCATAGGCTGCAATATACGCAAGTAATTTTTCTTTAAATTCAAATTATAAAAAAATATTTTGACGATAAATGTACGTATCATCTTTTTTTAGTGGATGACTAATACGACTTTTGTAAATACTCTCACATCAAGGTTCAGTCAGATTTTCTAACCTGATTAGTCATATACTTTACCAGCAAGAGTAGACCGGTAAGATTCCATACAATATCGTTTCATATGGCATTTATGGTGTATCGAAGCATGAAACACAAACAAGGCTCACATAATTTTTACTTGTTTTTTAATTCTTTGGGCAGAATACACATTAAAAACTCCAACTTGGTTGCCAAAAAATTTAAATTATTTTTTTTTATGGTTTGCATAAATTCTTGAAATTAAAGGGAAACATGTTTGTTCAAATCATGTTTGCAAAAAGGCGACTTTAAGAAAATTGTCATTTATGTCGCCGCAAAAAGTTTATTAAACCTTGAAGCTAGGACCACTCCACACAATATTTATTGTGTATTGGGTGTAAAACTTTTTTCTCCTTTTCTTTTGTTTTTTTATATTTGCCACTTGCAACCGTGACACGTTACAATCAAGTGAAAAAAATCTTTAACGTAATTATATAAATTATTAATTTAAATTGACCTGCCTTGTTTGTGTTTTACCACATATTTTGGCAATTCATATTTTTCGCTTTATACATTTTTAATACTCTTTTTTCACTTTCCAATTACTTTTCCTTCGCTTCGCAATATTTTGAGGAAGTTAAATGCTTTACCGTTATGAAAATCCCATAGGAATTTCTCTCAACCTTGCCGAAGTCGTTTGTCGTGTTGTGCCGTGCTATTTATGTTGCCCTTCCTGGAAATAGGTTGAATACCATTGCGTCCGTATGTCTGACATACTTTATTGTGGCTCTTGCAAAACTTATTTTCAACAGTGGACCAACAAGAAATGCGAAAACATCGAAAAGTGAAAAAGTCACAACGTTAATATTAAAATTGAAACCAGACATTGAAATTGTATACACCACCATTTGACGACACAAAACTGTGATACACGACACTTCTATTATGTCCGCAAAAAGGGGTGAGAGGCAATCTGTGTGAATGAACGATTGGGAGGGTATCACATATTTTCCAATTGAAGTCATGAAATGGAAGGAACTTTTCGAAGTGCAACCACTAGCCGGCCAGCCAACATGGGCACGACCACCTGTTGTGAGAACTTTGTAGGCGAGTAGCCAGTGTGTAACCAACCACAACGACGATTTTGTAAATGTATAACGACAAGAAACATTGTTATCGATTCACTTCTCCAGTTGTCCTGCAACCTTTCGGTGCCATTACCGAACAAAAAACTCTTTTGTGTTCCAAACGGCATTGATTTCATTTTGCCATAAATCTATGCATAAGACTCTCGTCTAAATGACTTTAATTGAAGGTTTGAATGTTAAACGTATCGTTTGAATGGACTTTGTTACCATTTTTGTAAAGCACTTGACTTAATTCAAGTTCCTTTGAAATGGAATCAAGGAGCTATACAAGTGTTGCAAATGGAAATTGTAAGGCGATGTTAAAGTATTTGGAAATATTCAGAGAAATATTAAGATTGTAACATACTTTCGTATTGATTCTATGTATAGTTAATGTTACATTGTATACTTTAATGTCATATGAACTTTTATGATATTGTTTGTCGAATTGAAAATCAGTTTAGAAAAATTTTGTGGTTGTTTAGAATTCTTGTATAAATAAAGACGTCAACACAAATCTACAAAAAATTTACAAGAATAATGTTGCTACTTAGCTATATAGTTAATATATACTTTTACCTTACAACATTCTTTAAAAAATGGAATTTAATTTTTAGTTATATTTTATCCTATGAGTTGCAATCATAGGAAAAATATAAAATATAACTAACCAACTAAAAAAATTGAAAATGATGAAATCAGGGAAAATAAATTTGTAAGCTCTATCAAAATCTGTACGGACTTAAAGCTAAGTTGACAAATGTCGTGTTTAGACTCGTACCAATCGGAATACGTTGGGCAATTTGACAATTTGACGGATCTTACAAATTTTAATAGGGTTCGTAATAGGCCGGTAGAATGGAACATACCGAATATAATGTATAATAATTGCAACCTGCATTGGAGTAACGGTATTTTGGGTTGTGACTGGATGGAAAATCTTCCTACCTATTGGTCCACTATTCAGGGTAGCTTCCATATAACGCTTCATCCCATGTTTTTCAACCGAACAAGCCCAAACTTGGTTTTTAAATTTCTCTCGCAAAAATTTTCAATATCGGTTTACGTTTTGGTGTAACTCTCATATAACTGTACCGACACATTATTGAAGAACGATATATATCACGAATTCCATGACACGCACTGTTACAGCGTGCGAAATATAATCGTTTCTTTAGTTAAGAAAAATTTGTTTCCGAAATTTCTTTTGCAATTTTTGTTAAATAGTTTTACGCCTTTTACAATACCTGCTAATTTTTTATGAATATGTTTGTAAATTTCGGAGTTATTAAGAAAAATTGAGCGTATGCACGCGTTACAAAATTTTCCCTTTAAAAATTGGATATCAGTTTCAATATGAAATTTCTGCGAACTGGCTGGAGATAAAATTGCGGATTTTTTTACAGCTATAATGGGTTATTCAAGATTATATTGACATTTAATTTTTTTGAGAAAACAATTTCTAACATATACTTTTTTAACTTTGAACACCGTCACTCACATGTTACACTCGTAACGCACTGTTACACACACATGTATTAAAAAAATTAAATTCAAAACAGAATGTTTTAAAAATGCTAATTCTTATACCCCACACAACTATGTTGTCTGGGTATTATAGCTTTG
This sequence comes from Musca vetustissima, assembly GCF_032173495.1. Lineage (NCBI taxonomy): Eukaryota > Metazoa > Arthropoda > Insecta > Diptera > Muscidae > Musca > Musca vetustissima. The sequence continues at coordinate 7,996 of NW_026887256.1, forward strand.
TGGTCCCAAGACCTTTAGTAAATCATTATGCAGTTATGGACGAAATTTTTTCCTGTAAATCCTGTTCTAAATCAACTTATTGAGGAAGAATGTAACATGTGCGTGACGGATACAAAATTATTCGATGGAGATAGAAGACAAACTTTGTTTTATTTGAGTTTCTCATCTCAAGATCCACAAATAACAGCATTATCAACAAAAAAATTTCTCATATTAGAGTCTGTATAGAAACGTATGTTAATTTTGTCACGCACGCGTTACATATTTTCTTACACTATTTAACTGCACTTTCCACGGGATTCTGCTGTTATATTTATAGGTTTATATATATGTAATCTTAGTAAGATATTACTTTATTTGAATTTTATATTTATTATTGATATTGTTTTAGCTAACAGCGTTCACACTTACGACAAATGGCATTATAAAACTAATAAATATATGCCCAAGTTACCCTCCACGCGAAAATGGGACAACAAAAAGAAAAACTACCGTTATTTTTCAACATTCAACTAAAAATTTATTGTCCGGATTGCAAAGAATATTTCCTATATAATTTCTTATCTCTCTTAACGAATTGATTTTTCACCTATGCGGCTGACCTTTTTGTGGAATTCGTGATATATATATATATATATGGGTAATACTGCAAATTTTTTAACATAGCTGAAGCCGAGGTTCACGAATTGATAACACGACTAATATTACAGTACATAAAAAATTGAATAGTTTTGGATTTATTGATTATTAATTGATTTATTGACCTCCAAAGCTAATTTACGTGGATGCTGTGTCTGTGTCTTAATGTAGAAAATGGGCAACCCAGGTATTTTACGTTTTTTCTCTCAATTTGTGGCTAAGCCATTCATTTCACGGCCTAGCGTTGGTGGCGGCTAGTACAAAATGAAAAAAGTCGCTGCTGCAAACATAAATTTACTGTGAAAAAATTTCATTCCGCTGCTTCAGAGTAATACTCATCCGAAGTTCGAAATTGATTGATTCGTACTCGCGATCAGTAAGCTTTTTACGTTCCGGAAAAAGGGGCAAAAATGTTTTTGAAAATATCGCTAATTTTACTGCATTTTCAGTGGATCACTTCCGTTTCATTAAATGACCTGATACGGATTTTGAACTTTTTCGAAAACAGAATTTTAAAAACTTCAGCCGAAAGAGAGACGTACCCAATTTATCTGAAAACCAGTAAAGAAAGTTCAAAAGTCTGACGGGGCCGACTATATGATACCCTTCACAACTTTGGGTAACTACAAGAGATACGCATATGTACAATATCCTTTAGATAGAATAGGAATATCATCTTTGGAGGACCATTGAAATGGAATCTAACGAAATATACTGCGTGAGGTTGTAGATATTTGAACTAAATTAAAACAACTCATACAAATACAATCTGAAAACTATGAAAAATTTAATGTCAAACATCGAGCAAAATATGTATAAGATCTATATATATATATATATATATATGGACGTCTTTGAGTATGGTGAAACTCTATGCGCTATCTAAAATTTATCTCTACACTAAATCCAATACACGTCATTCTAGGTTCGACTTGGTACGTTGTGCACTAATTCGTCCTTAGCGGACATACTTTAGTTATTTAGACATCATTTTGATTAAATCGGAAGCTATGTGGAATGTAGAAGCTATATTTAAACTTGAAACGTCTTCAATCCAATACGCTATGCAATATTTCATGTAAAGCGAACAGGCATGGGCTCCTCCATTTGCATAAAATCGGACTACATCGCATACATCAATCTAGACCTAATTCAGTACTCTGTGCTAAATTTTGTTTCAATCGGACCAATATTGGGAGTTTGGTGCACCATTTACATGAAATCGGACGAGCTATATAAAAATCTGAACCGATTCCAACAAAACATCGCATACATCAATCTAGACCAAGCTTGGCATACATCAATCTAGACCTACTTCAATACTCTGTGCAAAATTTGTCTCATTGGGAGTTTGTTGCACCATTTACCTAAATTCGGACGAAACTATATATGGGGGATATATCTAAATCTGAACCGATTTTTTCCAATTTCAATAGGGTTCGTCCTTGGGCCAAGTAAGTGACATGTACCAAATTTCATCCAAGTCGAATCATAAATGCGATCTGTACTTTGTTCACAAAAATACATGGACGGACAGACGAACATGCATAAACCGACTCAGAAAGTGATTCTATGCATATTCTCAAAAGGAACCATGAATCTATCTCGATTCCTTTTGCCTGTTACAAACATATACACATAGACATAATACCCTGTTCCACTGTGTGGTGAATACTCATTAAATTTTTTATGTGGTTTGGGATATTCTCCAACAGTTTTTTCATGATTTCATCTGGAATTTTGTATGTAGAAATTTGGAGAACTCTATTGGAAATAAAAATTGTCGGTTGCAAACCTAAATTTATTTAAAGAAAAAAATAATAATTTTCGTACAAGTCTTTGTTTGTAGGAGAGAGGGGCAAGGGGTATAGAAATGAAAAAAAATTGCTCGTACCGACAATTTTCTGGCAATTCGTTTTGTGTTTTTCGTATTTGTTGACATTTTATATATATTTAAATGTGAAAAAACAACAAATAAAAAAATATTTTGGAAACCGAATTGCCTTGTATAGACGCATGGAGCAACTTCAAAAGATAACGATAAAAATTGCCGCAAGTAAACTCGCCTAATATAAATCAAGACGCACAGCTACCAACTGATTACAATTTTTTCTTAAGGTCGCTTGTTCCATCAAATCAAAATACATATTTTGTGTATGTGTGTGTATTGTTTTAAATACAATGTCAAATAAATTCAAAATAAATTGAAATATATTCAATTTTAATTGAAATGAAAATAAAGTTTTTAACACGTTGGATGGAAGAAACATTTGATGGTATTCCCTATTGGATTTTGGGAAGAAATCATAACGTTTCATTCATTTTTCGCGTTTTTAGTTTTGTGTTGAAAAAAATGTCATATAAACACAAACACTTGTTGAGTAATTTTTTTTTTTAATTTTTGGCAGAATAAGCCACTCGTGCATAGTTGCTCTTTTTTACCTCAAGCTGTCCTACCTTGTATTATTGTACCATGTTTAAGCATACAAACATCAGGGTATATATCTGTTGGCAACATCGTATTAGCTATTTGGAATAAAGTTCAATTTTGGGATTTTTTATGTCTCCACATAATTTCCTTCTTCCCATTTCCATGCCTAGCTAAAGACATGCATTTTAATCAATTCTTAATTTCGCTACATTTATGGTTCTACAGTTAAACTTTCAATAGAAAATTAACATAAGTTTCTGAATCCCAAGGAGCTTAATTATAGATGGCACACAAAGTTCCCTTTGTGAATAATTGAATTTCCTTTCCATATACTAAACCCCAAATTCATATCTCATACCATATGTGTTGTAAATTCCTTGTATTGGTTCAAATGTAAAGGATTAACATAATTATTATAAAATCAACATAACTTCCTTATCTTTCTGACACTTATATATTGCTGTTTACATGTTTTTGTTTTTCTACACGATACGTATACATTTATAAATATCTCAATATATAAAAAATGAATAATTCCCATAACACTCATATCATATTGAAATTGAATACCATTTCTATGGAATAGAATTTATGAATACTTGAGCGTATTTCGATATTAAATAAACCCCACAATAAATCCTTTAGGGCCACAAACACCAAACCCAAAAGAAAAAAATGTAATCACCTGCAGATTACAAAAGAAAATGTTAAGAGTGCTCATGGGATTACGTTCAACAGGTGTTGTACGATTACCTTTAATGCACACAGTCGCATACATATACACTCCACACTCCCAATGGGTTTCTCTCAGAGTATATAAAACACACGCATACACTCACACAAATCTCTAATAAAAATGTTTGCTAACAAAATAATGTGCGAATTCATTGTTACATGGTATTGTCAACGGACTAAGAAAGGGGTTTGTAATGTTTGTGTGGCTTACAAAAAGAGTTTATGGTAGAATTTAGATTTGAAATTTAAATATGAATACAATTTGAAAAAAATAATATTAACTATACTCGTAGTGTGCATGCGTTTTGATAAGGTAGTTGTATACATTATATACTTTTCTTGATAAAAAACAGAGGTATTGATATTGCATTTGTTGATATTAGGATTAAAAAAGTTCGAATGTCAAAATGTGCAGACTGTAGACAAATAAAATTAAATAAGAAATGGAGCAAAGCCGGAGGCAACCGACACTATGATATCCTACACCACTTTCAATGAATACAGGAGGTCAAAAAATAATTCTATTGTAAAGGGTGATTTTTTATGAGCTAAATGAAGAAAACATTAAATTCAGAAAAATTCATGAAATGTTTATTTTAGTCGATAGTACGGTCCATATAATTTCATGTTTGAAGATTATTGACCGCGACTGCAATTAGTCGAATATTTACACACACTTTCATACATTTTGGACGACATATCATGAATAAATGCTAACTTAGAGCAATAACTTTATTTTCCATATATTTTAACGTTCCTGACAGATAGCTTCCGACAAATTCTATATGACTTACTGGTAAAATTTATTGTTGATGACGACGCCCCTACAATCCACGACTATTTGCTACAAGTACTATTTTCCATTCGATCGAACACTAATTGCTCTTGTCTCGGCGCCACCTTCCATAAGGATGATGACTTGACTTCAGCACAATTTTGTTTTTTTGTCAAAATTCTAAGCAATAATCAACATGCTTGTTGTTGTCACCCAAGGTGACCGATACAGTGAGTCACTGCCAAAAGTATCCACTTTGGTTTTTATACCCTTCACCACACTATAGTACAGAGTATTATGTCTTTGTACATATGTTGGTAACAGGCAAAAAGGAAACGAGATAGACACATGGTTCCTTTTGAGAATATGCATAGGATCACATTCTAAGTCGATTTATGCATGTCCGTCCGTCCGTCTGTCCATGTTAAATTGTAAACAAAGAACAGGTCGCATTTATGATCAGATTTGGATGAAATTTGGCACAGCTCACTTATTTGGCCCAAGGACAAACTCTATTGAAATTGAAGAAAATTGGTTCAAAATTAGATATAGCTCCAATATATATTTACGTCCGATTTTATGTAAATGGTGCACCAAGATCCCTATATATCTTATTGCATATGGTACTGGAATATGTGGAAATCGGTTCAGATTTAGATATAGCTCCCATATATATTTTCGTCCGATTTTATGTAAATAGTGCACCAAAGTTCCTTTATATCCTTGAATTTGCACGAAATTTGACATAGCGTACTTAATTGAGTCTAGAACGATGATTGTTAAAATCGTTTCATATTTAGATATAGCTCCCATATATATTTTCGTCCGATTAAATGGCGCATATATTTGTCCCATGGTACCTGCCAGAATGAAATTAAAACCAGTAAGGAAAGTAGTAAAGTCGGACTGGGCCGACTATATGATACCCTTCACCACTTTGGGTATATTTTACATATATAAATCTAAAGAGACTAATTTATATAACATCAGTACGTTGTGTCAATCGGCCTAGCTATGGATCTTTTCACGAAGCTTAGTAACATCAATCTAGACTTAATTCAGTACCCTATACAGAAATTCGTGCAAATCGAAAGATATATAGGGTCTTTGGTGCACCAATTACCTTAAATCGGAGAAAACTACATATGGGAGCTATATCTAAACCTGAACCGATTTTCACAAAACTTGGCAGACATCATTCTCGATCTTATTCATAACTCTGTGCGAAATTTAGTTCACATCAAAAGATTTCCAGGGACTTTAGTGGACTATTTACCTAAAATCGGGCGAAGCTATATATGAGATCTATATCTAAATCTGAACCGATTTTCACGAAATTTTGCACACATAATTCTATACTTAATTTAGTACGCTGTGCCAAATTTCGTGCAAATCGAAAGATATATAGGGACTTTGGTACACAATTAACCTTAAATCGGACGAAGTTATATATGGGAGCTATATCTAAATCTGAACCGATTTTCACGAAACTTGGCAAACATCATTCTATACCTTATTCATTACGTTGTGCCAAATTTCGTGCAAGTCAAAAGATTTCTAAGGACTTTAATGGACTATTTACCTAAAATCGGGCGAAGCTATATATGGGAGCTATAACCGATTTTCACCGATTTTCACGAAATTTTGCACACTTCATTCTATACTTAATTTAGTACGCTGTGCCAAATTTCGTGCAAATCGAAAGATATATAGGGACTTTGGTACACAATTAACCTTAAATCGGACGAAGTTATATATGGGAGCTATATCTAAATCTGAACCGATTTTCACGAAACTTGGCAAACATCATTCTAGACCTTATTCATTACGCTGTGCCAAATTTCGTGCAAGTCAAAAGATTTCCAAGGACTTTAATGGACTATTTACCTAAAATCGGGCGAAGCTATACATGGGAGCTATATCTAAATCTGAACCGATTTGCACGAAAATTTGCACATATAATTCTAGACTTAATTTAGTACGTTGTGCCAAAATTTCGTGCAAATCAAAATATTTCCAGGAAATTTAGTGGACTATTTACCTAAAATCAGGCGAAGCTATATATGGGAGCTATATCTAAATCTGAACCGATTTTCATGAAAATTTGCACACATCATTCTAGATTTAAATTAGTACGTTGTGCCAAATTTCGTGCAAATCGAAAGATATATAGGGACTTTGGTGCACCATTTACCTTAAATCGGACGAAGATATATATGGGAGCTATATCAAAATCTGAACCGATTTTCGCGAAACTTTGCACACATCATTCGTGACCTTATTCATTACGCTGTGCAAAATTTCGTGCAAATCGAAAGGTATATAGGGACTTTGGTGCACCATTTACCTTAAATCGGACGAAAATATATATGGGAGCTATATCTAAATCTGAACCGATTTTTTCCAATTTCAATAGGGTTCGTCCTTGGGCCAAACAAATGAGTTGTGCCAAATTTCATCCAATTCGGATAATAAATGCGTCCTGTACTTTGTTTACAATTTAACATGGACAGACAGACGGACGGACATGCATATATCGATTTAGAAAGTGATTCTATGCATATTCTCAAAAGGAACCATGGGTCTACCTCGATTATTTTTGCCTGTTACAAACATATGTGGTGAAGGGTATAATTAGCATAGGTTGCACATTGATATGCAATTGTAAGGATACATAAGTACCCAAAGATACAAAGTACCCAAAGAGGTGAAGGGTATGATATAGTCGGCCTAGTCCGACTTTACTACTTTCCCTACTGGTTTTTCAATAAAAACGAGATTTCCTACTACGGTAGCGCTCATACAGCCTCATACCTCATAACAAACTCCGTACCAACAATTTTTAATATTGACCCAAGTTTCAAACGAATTTGCTGTAGTTTGGAACTTTGTATTCAGTTTGGGTGACAAATCTCACGAAAATTAGCAATATTGATCCCCGTTTTGGTAGAGTTCCATTTCTCGCGTTTTTTCCCGAAACGTTCAAGATATTTTTTTTCCTAGGTGCCCCTATTAATTTTAGATATTTTGATTGTCAACATCATGGTTGAGGGTACAGAATGTTCAGCCCGGCCTTAATCTAGCCGTGCCTAACCTCCACCAGCATGAGGATATTGAAATTCTCAAAATACCGATAATTGGGGTACCGTTAAATGGAGACCTGGTATTATAGTAAAATAAGATATGTAAATACAAGTAATATGATTGAAAAACGAATCTAAAATCAAAGAACTATCAAAATTTGGGGGCTATACAAACACGTGGACTGATATTAAGCTTTCCAAAGCAATGGAAATCAAAAATGTAATATACACAGATGACTATAAACAGCCACAAAGTTTTTACATATGTTGAATAAGTACTGAGATATAGAGCTCTAAAAAAGTGCAGAATGTGCCCCAGTCTTCCCTTCTTCCCACAGTCACTGTTTATTTGTGAAAACCAGCAACGCACTTATAAAGGGTTTCATTTATTATGGGTGGATTCATAAAAAAATACATATAATAAATAATACTACTGACACCTTATGGTTAGGATTCGTGCAGAATCTACAGGTTTCTGTGATATAAACATATATGTAAGTATGTTTGAATGTGATACCATGTGAGTTTTTTTGTTTGTCATTATATCATTTTTTTGTTGGTTTTCATTAGCCATTCTTCGTGATCAGTCGACCAGAAATAAATGTTTGATTGTCGCCCAGAGACTACCAGTCAACCAGCAGAAATTGTGAATCCTATACGAATATTGTGTTTCCGTGGCATTGCTATAAGCTGCCGGACAGGACAATGGTATTCAATATAACTAGCGATAGGGGAAGAATGGGAATAAGGATACTTATGATGTTATCAAATCTAATAATACAAAAAATCAATGGGGAATAAACCGAACAGTCATTTCAACAATTTACGCACATACAAACATGTGTAGTTGGAATGTAACACAAACATCCATTCATTCTCTTGCAACTTCACAGAATCAGTAGTGGGTAATGTGTGCTAAGAGAAAAATAAGAAATTAAATGGCCATATTTTCAGTTTGTTTGTCTTCCTATAAATAAAGAAATCAACAACAAAAACAATTTCTGCCCGATGAGATAATTTCACTTCATGCATGGTGGTTTTTTGCTTGATTCCTTTTGTGGAAGTGAAAATGGATGTACGTACACCCACTTGACGAAGACAAGATGTTATTTGTTGCCATTGTTTATGCCTCATCCAATTTTAATGGGAATATAACAATTATTTATCCGTACAGCAATGGATTTCAACGTTAGCCTTATGTGAAGGGTTTTTTTGTTTCTTCTTCTTTTTTCCCTTATATGCATTCATGAAAAAATATATATATTAGTATGTAACTTTTTGTTGTAATATTATTTTTTTGGTTTGTTGTAGATAATAATATTTGCAAAGAAATCAATTTATTGTTTGTTAGCCTCAGTTATTAAATGTAAATATTGAGGAAGATTTATTGCTTACCATGCGGCTATAGGAATTTTTGGCGATGTTCGTAGTCGTCATCAAAAAAATTGTACTCAAACATACGAAAAGTTCAGTATTTGTGTACTTGTATTCATAGATTGATTTGTATGTGGAATACACTGATAAATTATTCCCAAAAAACTAATTTCATTATATAACATAATAATGCTATTCAAATTTTCATATACATATCGATTTATATTTAAATCAATTACTTCGGTTGTTCCAATACGCAGGAGATGAAAAGTTTATGTAAAGTTTGTGTAAGTACACGGGACCTTTAGAGTGTTCAAAGAATCATTTAAGGTGAAGCGTGTAATGTTATCGATGTGTTGTTGTGTTTTTTGTTTGTCTGGCTACAAACTATTATCCACTTTTTAGGGTAGCTCACATATAACGGTACCCAAAATAGCTGTAATATGATATTTTAGGTTTTCATTGCGTAGAAAATCTCCCTAATAACCATATGACCCTCTGCGGCATCTTGTTTTCCATAAGAATAAAATTTTGTTATATTGCACAAAAAAGTTTTGGTTATTAGCACCGTTCATTGCCATGACAGCCGTTCGAATTAATAGGTCAGATGGAAATTTTCTGATGTTCGACTTAAAAGGGGTCTTCATTGACCAGAACATTCAAAATTTCGTTAAGATGGGTCCATAACTGTGGCCCGTATCGTATTTACAAATTATAAAGGAAAGACCGACGGACTAGTCGCTATATGATGATCGGTATACTAAAAGGTGGGCCTAGGCCCAATATTTCGCAAAATGAAACGTGTTAGACACATGGTTCCTTTTGACATTCTAAGTCGATTTATGCATGTCCGTACGTCTGTCTGCAGGTCGTATTTATGATCCGATTTGGATGAAATTTGGCACAGCTCACTCATTTGGCCCAAGGACGAACCCTATAGAAATTGGGAAACATCGGTTCAGATTTAGATATAGCTCCCATATATATTTTCGTCCGATTTTATGTAAATCGTGCACCAAAGTCCGTATATATCTTTCAATTTGCACGAAATTTGGCATAGCGTACTGAATTGAGTCTATAATGATGAGTTCTAAGATTCGTGGAAATCGGTTCAGATTTATATATAGCTCCCATATATATATATTTATATATCTTCGTCCGATTTTATGTAAATGGTGCAACAAAGTCTCTATATATGTTTCGATTTGCACGAAATTTGGCATATGGTACTTTATTAGGTCTAAAACGATGTGTGTTAAATTTCACGAAAATCGGTTCAGAATTAAATATAGCTTCCATATATGTTTTCGTCCGATTTTACGTAAATCGTGCACCAAAGTCCCTATATATCTTTCGATTTGCACGAAATTTGGCATAACGTACTGAATTGAGTCTATAATGATGTGTGCTTAGATTCGTGGAAATCGGTTCAAATTTCGATGTAGCTCCCATATATATCTTCACCCGATTTTATGTAAATGATGCACCATGGTTCCTATATATCTTTCGATTTGCACGAAATTTGGCATATGGTACTGAATTAGGTCTAAAACGATGTGTGTTAAATTTCATGAAAATCGGTTCAGATTTAGATATGGCTTCAATAATATTTTCGTCCGATTTTATGTAAATCGTGCTCCAAAGTCCGTATATATCTTTCGATTTGCACGAAATTTGGCATAGCGTACTGAACTGAGTCTATAATGATGTGTGTTACATTTCATTAAATTGTTCCGATTTAGATATAGCTCCCATATATATCTTCGTCCGATTTTATGTAAATGGTGCACCAAGGTACTGAATTAGGTCTAGAACGATGTGTGCTAAGATTCGTGGAAATCGGTTAAGATTTAGATATATCTCCCATACATATTTTCGTCCGATTTTATGTTCGATTTGCTCGAAATTTGACATAGCATACTTAATTGAGTCTAGAACGATGAGTATTAAAATTAGTGAAAATCGTTTTAGATTTACATATAGCTCCCATATATATTTTCATCCGATTAATGTAAATGACGCATAAATTTGTCCCATGGTACCTGCCAGAATGAAATTAAAATTAGCATAGGTTGCAGAAAGGCATGAGTATGTTCCTTCGAGTGCAAATTGATATGCAATTGTAAGGATACATATGTACAATGTATCCAAAGAGGTGAAGGGTATCATATAGTCCGCCCAGTCCGACTTTACTACTTTCCTTACTGGTTTTTAAATCACGTTATTTTATTATAGTTTATTCTTTCATATTCTCCTAGCATTATGTCAAAACTAAATTTTATTAAAAATAATCTATATATTTATGCTTTAAAATAAAAATTTTGTGGGATAACAACAGTTTTCATAGATTATATCATCATAGTACTAATTTTTAGGACAGGTTTTAATAAATCGGATCTACGAACGATATTATTATTTATTGTTCAAAATATTTTTGTATTACCTTTTCAAGTACGACGGCCTATATTTCCTGAGTGTTGAGTACTATATTAAAATTTTAATGCCACTAATTTTGCTACTCAAATTTGGTCTGGTGCTTAATCAGCATAATACTAATTGAACTATGTCGATATTAAAATAAAACTTTTTAAACAATTAACCACAATATTAAATTAAACAAAACTATAAACCCTTTATTGCTGTTGTTGTTAGAAAAAAAATACAATATGAAAACGGAAAACAACAACAATAACAAAATAACATCAGCCTTTAAAAGGTAACCGATTTATGGCTTTTAAATAAGCTTCTGCATGTATGAGTGTGTCTGTGTGTTTGTGGATTTGTGGCATCGTTTGACTTTGAATGGCTTCTGTGGGTTTTCGCCATTCGAGATTGCTGATTGTTGTGATAACCAGAATCACACTTAAATCCACTTAAATTGAAATCCTTTCGATTATTAACCAGAAACCCAACAACAAAATATACATCATACAAGCATTGAACCACAAAAAACCCCCACAATGGCAACAGCAATAAACAACCAGTTAAACATTTCTATTTCTCTCAACATTCCCATTAAATGTCCCTTTTGTCACCCTCTAACCAACCAACCAACCAACATCTATCAACATTCCGTTAACAACATTTACTCACAAACACCTTACCACTTCATGGGACGTCTACGTCTAAGAGTAGCTGTAGCAAATCAGATGTGCCAATGTTTGTTTGTCAGGGTCAACACTTTGTTGGGAATACAACGAACTATGTACTTGTGTAAAATGTTTTATATTAGAGATTTTCAGATGTAAAGTGTACACAAAGAGATCTCTGTGCCCCTCAGGTCCAACTTTGTTTTGGAATTTAATGAAAGACTCACACTATAAATTGAAGTTTGAATTGCTCTTATTAAAATTAATTCTGCAGTACATTTTGGCTGCAGAGTGTGTATATACACTGATCGGTACCTCATCGAAATTGGCACCAATTTCAAAGTCGATCTAATCATGACAGATGTAAAGTGTACACAAAGAGATCTCTGTGCACCTCAGGTCCAACTTTGTTTTGGAATTTAATGAAAGACTCACACTATAAATTGAAGTTTGAATTGCTCTTATTAAAATTAATTCTGCAGTACATTTTGGCTGCAGAGTGTGTATATACACTGATAGGTACCGCATCGAAATTGGCACCAATTTCAAAGTCGATCTAATCATGACAGCTTGCTTGTGGTTTAATTTTTGAAAATAATAATTTTCATATAAATTATTTTGAAAATAATAATTTTCTTATATTTGTATAACTTTGTGTATTTTTTGATATTTCAGTCATATTTCATGGGCGAATATTTTCTATATAATTCTACACGAAAAATGTACTACTAATGGTGAAACCTTAAAAAAATATTACTCTCAAATAAATCGAAAAGAGTATTAAATTATGATTAAAAACATTTTACACCATATCCTAGTGTGCTTTAATATATGGCCAAGTGCCATTGAAACGTATATGCACACATTTCCCATTAAATGGAGATTAATTCAAATTCGTTATATATATACCGGCTTACGAAACTCTTTAAAATTGTATAAAAACCATTAATCCCCGCATATTGGTTATGGTAACGACAGAAATGTGTAGTTAATGATTTTTTATGACATTCTAAGGAGTTTTTACGGAAAGTATATAAGTGATGCTTGTTAAAATATTCCGTTTAAATTTGTATTCAGTCAACGACTACATTGGAATATAAATGTAAAGAGAAATACCTGGGGTTGCGAGAACAAAGTCATAAACAACAATAATAAAGGTATTCTACGGCACCTATGAATATAGTTAGAAAGTTATGTATTGTATATTCAAACTTTGTTTTTGCCTTAAACATATTATAAAGTTGTAATACAGCAGTTTTGATTTAGCTGCCTTCTACATAGCTGCACTTTCGATTTAACTGGCTACATACACTTTTTTGATGCTTTTTCTCAGACAGGCTCCCAAATATTTCGTTTATGTGCACAATTCATACCTTAATATTTAAGATAACAGTTTTTGACTTTCCTGCGCAGAAATAATTGCAAGTGTTATTTGTGCAGGTAAATCAATATTGTACAAGTAAAAACATCGTTAAGTTCGGCGGGACCTATCTTTTTGAACAATCCACCATTTGGTGTGTATTCAACATTTCATAAAAATATCGGAACTTTTTTACGATTGAAAATTGTCAACAAGTAGATTGTTTATGATCTAAGAATAGTAAGTCATTAAAAAAACAAAAATATCAAAATAACTGCAATAAAAAAATACAGTTGTTTGATAGATGTACAATTTTCTACACTCGCCTATTTTCATAGTAAAACTAATTTTTATTAAAAAATTCAAAATTAATAATAACATATTTATGGTTTAATATTTAATATTATATTTTGCTGAGCTAGGAACTATGGAATACTTGTCAACAATGTAAGATTATTTGCATTAAAATATTATATTATAACGTTTTATGTAGAAAACCTTGGTGTATTTCATATTACACAAACTTATAATACCCACACAACATTCTTGTGTGGTTATTATAAGTTTATATGGCCCAAAAGTTTGTAACGCCACGACACACAGTGTCACGACCGCGACCAAAAATGGTCAAAACCAACTTCCTCGGAGGACAAATTTATTGATGAGAATTCGGCTTATTTCTTTTTTGTTTAGCGTTAGGATTTGCTTAGTTTCGTCTGCAGTTGGGTGACCCCATAAGATTTTGGTGATTTTCCTGACCCTCATTTTCCCAAAAGGTTTTGTGGGTCTCATTTGCCCATTTCCTCATTTCTTGAAGTGTTTCGCTAAAGGTTTTGACGGTATTCACATCTATTGTGGGTAGTGTAGTAGCACGCCTAGTTGATTTGCTGTCTCATTGCCTATGATTCCTTGGTGACCCGGTACCCATATAATTCGTATAGGTCCTTGTTGTGAGAAATCATTAATGGTATTTATACATTCCAGCATAGTTTTGGATTGAATTGAAAATTATTGAGGGTCAAATGGGAAGGGGAAGGACTGAATTAGAACATAGTAATCATACAATATTTTACATAAAATTTGTAATTAATTGGAAAAGAATGTTATCAGAAGCGGAGATATAGTCGAATTAGTATTAAAAGTTTGCTTTTTCATGGATTCTATTCAGTATTTTATATAACAATCAGACCTGTTATATCCTTGTACAGCCATAAAATAAAGGCCCGAAATTATAACATGGATGATAAGATATCGTACACTTGATGTATGTTCTGTACTGTCTTCGTCCCAATTTTAAGTAAACTTTCAATTGTTCGTCGAGTCTGGCAGAATATTAATGATTTTAAAAGCGGATTTTCAAGACCCTTTGTATGGGAGGTTTACCAAATCTTGGTCCGATCAATTCAGTTTTTTGTCAGTTGCTTTATGGACCTAAGTAGATATAAATTGCCAATTTTCATTGAATTTAGTTGAAAACTAAAGATTTTTTACGCCAAAAAGGGTGCAATTCTCAAGACCCACTATATGGAAGGTATACTAAATCTTGGTCCGATTTATCCAGATTTTGTTAGTTGCTTTCCAGACCTAAGTAGATAAAAATTGCCTATTTTCATTGAATTTGTTTGAAAATTAAAGATGTTATAGGCCAAAAAGGGTAACATTCTGAAGTGGTCCGATCTATCAAATTTTTTGTTTGTTGCTCTTTAGGCCAATAATAAGCCGCGGTTAATATGAACTCGGGACATAGTGCGACATATTGATCCTAGATCAACCTTTTGATTTACCGACCATACGGTATATAAATTTACGATGTCCATAAATTTATAAACAAAGTACATATAAAGATGACTTACAGGTAAAGATGACTTAATATTTAGCTGTTGAAAAATTAATTTTGTCTGTTTGCTCTAGAAATTTTACACGAGGAAGGAGATTGACTTGTTTGACTTGTTTTCTTTTTAATGCCATCAAAAAACTTCTTAAAAAAATATTGAAAAATGACTTTTGCCTGAATACTGTCCAAATTACCTATAAATTGGATTATTATATTAGGTTGGAGAAAAAGAAATCCATAATTTTTATATGAACTATAGAACTATGTTTAACATACTTCGGAATGTCCGATTTGGGCCAAATATGCACAGTTTTGTTGTATGATTTGTTGCTATTTTAAAGGTAACTCATAGAAGTCCTGCTCTCTATTGGCAAAAAAAAACTCTAGCAGTCGATTTTCAGAATCCTCCCTAGATAGCAATTTTTTATCAATTAAGAAATTTTGCAATGCAAGAAAAAAATTATAATCGCTTGGTGCCAAGTCCGGACTGTATAGTGGATGAATTAAAACTTCCCAAACAAGCTCCCGAAGTTTCTGGGGAGTCACTGTAAATGTGTGTGGCCTAGCGTTGTCCTGGTGGAATACAAAACCTCTCTTGTTGGCACATTCTGACCGTTTCTGGTCAATTGTAAATGATTTAAAACAGTTTTATGGTCGATTTTTAGCTCCAGGACGAAATTCGAAATTCTTGACGACCGGCCTACCAGTACGAGGTGCATCTTTAACATCAAAAATCGAATATAATGGTTTGTCTCAAACTGTTTCTTTAACCATTTAATCTAACAGATTTTTTACAGTAAAATATTGTCAGTCTACATATCTGATTTGGTAAACTGCTACCGATTCTTTTACACACAGTCACAGAAGCTACATTTACATGTATTATTTCTCAATGTCATTTCTATATGTAGATTTCCTTCCATAACATTTGTTTTCTCATTGATTCAAGGACATTCATATGGAATAAATATTTGTGAGTGTGATATAACAGCAGTGTTATTGTTTACATTATTATTACATTCACATTTCAGTGTATTATTTAAAAGTTATTTTCTTTTGACTTGAATAAATCCAATTCAAAGAAACAACAAAGAGTAAGTGATGACGTTGATTGCCATTGTGCCAAGTTTGTAATAGAAAAGTTTATTTTTTCTAAGTAACATTTTCCGTCATATGTTGAAAAGATGAACCCCTATAAGTATGTATGTATAGAGCATAAATATAAACTTTTTAGAAAAGCATTGTCTTAAAAATGTAGTGTATATGTTAGTATGTAGAGCAGACCAATTTCCTTGTACAATAAAGACGAATGTATAGTAAATACATTGCAATTTTAAATGTTCTATCACATTTTGTTCAAAATCAATTTTTTTCTCGTAAAAGGTGACTATTTGAAGTAATAATTTGAAACACCATTATGTGAATCTCTTCTTAACGTCGGAATTATAAAACATTATTAAACAATTTTATAAAATTTTATATTAAGAAAATGTTTCACATTTAAAATTTTAAACAATATCAATATTTAATACAGTAGACACCAAAAACGATGTTGAACAAAACACCACTTATTTGGTCATAAAATAAAATAGTAGTAAAAACTTTTTTATTTTCAATTTTCGATATAATATATTCCATGTCATGCATTCTTCACCGTCTTTATTTAATATTCGTGTAAATTATTCATTTCAAATATATTTTGTTTAAAGTGGTGTTATTCTATCGTTGTGTTTATGTGGTTATGTTGGGGAATATCTGATTATAAAAAGTAATAAAATCAAAGGTTTCCATTAGCACATTTTTACAGGTTATAAGGTTGTAGTATGTTTTGCTACAACCTGTTGAAGTGTCAATATTTAGTTGATGTAAAAAATGATAACGTACGTTTCCTCGCCATCGTGTCAAAATGAATAATACTTACAACATTTTTGAACATAATGATTGTGGTACAGATATACAATAAATATAATAAAATTTTAACACTCTTGTTCCAGATCATTGCCAATTACCATGCATGTTTGTGTGGGAAACTTACCATGAAATACACGTACATCATTTTGAAGAATGTTTTAACTTCTCCGTAGTCATATTTCAAGAATATAATACCCTACATCAAGTGCTGCTAGCCCGGCTGAATTTGGGTAGATTGTTCAACTTGTTTAATGTTTGCACATAAGGCGGATTATATATAACACCTTGAAATATTCTCAGAATAACCTACTAAGTTTACATTCTTGATCAGTTGGATTATTTGGAATAAAATTGGAATTTTGTTTTTAATCAAAATAGTCATGCGTAATACTAGGTTGCTTTTTTTACAATGATTTGTTTGTGGGAAAATTATGGCATTGTTCACCAAAGGGTATGTCAGGGATTTAAATTTGAGGGCAATATCGATAGGGCTCTCAATATTTCAGTATTTTTCAGAGTAATTTTGTATTTTGGAGTCTCGTTTGGTTAAGCGAAATTGTTTAGTACAAAATGAAACAAATCGCTGTTGGAAGCATATATTTACTGTGAAAAAAATTCCCGGCCCGGTGGCCCGCCCCCTGCGTACGTCCATGGTGTAGGGTATCATATTGTCGACCCCATTCGACTTCGGCCCTTTCATTTTATATTCATAATTGAAACCAAATTTTACGCACAGCAACAAAACGTTAAATTGTGAACGTATTCAAACTCTATAAATCTTTTTTACCTCAGGTACGAAAATATATAATTTTTATACCGGGTTTACTATTAATAATAAGCGTAGAATCAGTTGATGTAATTAAAATTGGTGAAAAACGGTCTTGATGTAGCTCACATGTGTATGTATATATGCACGTTTCTTAGATCCTATAATGATGCTTTGTTCACAAAGAATCAGATTTAAATATAGTATGTATCGCTCATTTGCTGCAAGACAGGCATAAATAAAAAAATCGATTTTGCAGAAAATGCTTTTTTAGTTGTCAATTTACTTAGACTTTATATGTGACAGAGGAACTTCTACAGCTTCTCAAAAAGAGTGTGTATGGTATAATTATCTGAATTTTTTACACAGTATGAAGTCTGACATGGGAAACAATTCTACATTATTAATTTAAAAATTAAAATTGTTGATTTATGTCGGTCTTGCAGCAAATGAGCGATATGTTATGATATGTGCACCAAATAAGCAACGTTTGTCCGATTAAGATGGCATTTTGAACAACTCGCTGTGCTGCAGAATGCCGAAAGGCTTGTCTCAAGTTTTCTTCAAATCGGTCCAGATTTATTCATACAACCCTCATACATACTTTTGTTGGATAGTACACCAAAGATCCTAAGTCTGTTTGAATGACACGAAATGTTCCACAGGTTTCAGAATGGCATGTGTATAAATTGTAAGAAATCGGCTCATACATATGTATGTGTCTATTTTAATCACATATTATATTTCAATATTTCTACTAAAACAGCAGTGCCCAAAATAGGTCCCATGGGCTGTCGGTGTGTGTCAAATTGCTCACACATACAATTATAAAAGAGAAACATTTGAAAATAAAAAAATATTTTCAAAATTGTCATTCATTCCTTTTTGTTTTCATACATTAACCGAAAAACTGGGGATATTTTTGGGAAACATTAGTTCGGAACATGCCGAAATATGTGATCAATTCTATGACGGAAGGGCAAAACAGAAACAAACATATCTTTATATGGGAAAATATATCATCAACGACCACATTAACATCGAATATAAAATTTTTTCTTTCCTTGAAATTTGAAAAAAAATTTTTTAAAAAATTTCTCTCTGAATATGACATAGAAACAGAACTTTTGCAAATTTTGTATTTGAAACAAATACAATCGCAAAACTTGAATGTATTAGTGTGGACAGCCCTGTACTAAAATATAGTAGGTCTGTTCCATCGGCAGCATATCAAAATTGAATGCTTGGTTTAAATCGGTAAATATAACGATCTTAAGAGAGTTTATTGTATATATCCAAACTGGGGAGCGGATATAGTCACTCTCATGCCTTTTGTATTGAGATATTGTACTCAATGATTATCAAAACGGTCGGTTACGACGGTTTGCATTTCTTTAATAAGCTCGCTGTTTTTGACGTTATATTTCTAAACTTTTGTGTGAACATCAAGTTTAACCAGTAAGGAAAGTTTAAAAGTCTGATGGGACGACTATATGATACCCTTCACCACTTTGCGTACATACAAGAGATGATAATGTGTACAATATCTTGTTGATAGATCGGGTGAAAAACAAATGTGATATACATATATATTTGAACCAATAAAAAACCATACTCATACCGTTCTGAAATCTATAATCAATCTGACAGACTTGAATTTTTGGTGTAACATTTATATGAAATCCGGCAAAATTTTATGTGGGAGGTATATGTAATTCTGAACTGATTTCAAGAAAACTTCACACACATGAAACTGGATTTAATTAAGTATGCTGTGCCAAATTTGGTCTCAATCGGACAAATATTGGGAATTTGGTGCACCATTTACTTCAAATCGGACGAAAATGTATATCTACATTTGGACCGACTTCAACAAAAACTTCACAGATGTCAAACTGGCCTTAATTCCGTAGGCTGTGCAAAATTTTTTCCCAATCGGACAAATATTTTCAGTTTGGTGCACCATATACCTAAAATCGGACGAAACTATATATGGGAGCTTTACCTAAATCTGAACCGATTCCAACAAAACTTCGCATACATAAATTAGGACCTAATTCAGTACGCGGCGCAAAATTTTGTTCCAATCGGCCTAAATTTGACTCTTTGATGCTCCATTAACGTAAAATCGGACGAAACTATATATGTGAGCTATATCTAAATCTGAACCGATTCCAACAAAATTTCGCATAAATTAATCTGGACATAATTCATTACACTGTGAAAATTTTTTTCTCAATCGGACCAATATTGGCAGTATGGCGATTTCCTCAAAACATCGCATACATACAGACCTAGGTCAGTCCTCCCAAGGAACCATGTGTCTATCTCGTTTCCTATTGCCTGTTACAAACATATGCACAAATACACAATACTCCGTACCACAGTGTGGTGAAGGGTATAATAATAAAATAAAAAGTCAATTTCGATTTTTTTTTCTGTTGATCAATTGATCAAATGTCTATACCGTAAGTTATTTTATATCGCATGATATAATTTTTACGATTTTCTATATAGTTAGTCCTAGGTGCATTTTTTTTTTTTTGCTATCGGCCCATATTTGAGTTTTTGAATTATAATCTACTATTACTATACATTTCCCCTACGTGCGTTGGGTAAATATTCACCATAAATTATGAAATTATGAATTGCTGATTTAATTAATATATGGTCGATTTATTAAACAAAGTATAGCCAATGTTATAGTGGCTAAACTTTGTTTAATAATTATTATTGTTGTTGTCGTTTTTAACACGTATTTCAAAAGATTTTTCATTTGTTGCTATTTTTATTCCCTTTTAACACAGTGTCAAAGTACATTAATTTTGTTTAAGCCAATAAATATTCATAGATTTTGAGATGAGTTTTAAAATTTTCAATTACAATATCATAACATTTATATAGCTCACGTTAACACATTTAAATTATGTTGAAATGAACAACATAATAATGGTAATCAGAAATATAATTTTAACACCGACATCATAGCGTATAAGTAATATTCTCTCTTTTAGAGATTTTGTATACGCACCGTATGTATTTTTGAAAGCAAAAACATGAAACGTGCCATTTTAAGGCATTTAAAGGTGGGAAAATTACTTGTTACAAAAAGCAAACATAATGTTCAACACACATACATATGTACGTATGTATTGTGTATGAAAACTTATATGGGGGGAAATTGTTAACATGAAATTAATACAATTTTGATTAGGCCTTCCATCACCTACTCGTACAAAACGACATACCAAGCCACATTTCTGGCAATAAGTGTGGGGAATAATTTCAAAAAGTAAAAGACAAAAACATCTATGTAGTATGCTGTATTTAATGCCTGTTGAAATGTCATATATTTGAAAATGAATTGTTTAAATTTTATATTTAACCTATTTTGCAGTTTAGTTCAACGCTCCAACGTGTAACAGCATTAAGTGTTTTTTTTTTTTTGCTGGGTTGTAATTTTCAATGCTTTTTAAAGCCCGTGCAGAACTCTGCCTGTAAACATGTGTAAAATCAAAACGAAATAATGTTGATCAAGTATGAAACGACATGATGAAGACCGCAACATTGGAGTCATAAACATTGGCGCAAAATCTAATCTTGTCGTTTTCTTACCTTTCGAATTAAAGAATTCAAGCGTAAATGTTCAACATATTTTTGATATGAAATTTTCAGGTGAGTGCGTGTGTATTTTGTATGTTCTTTACAGACATAAGAAAATGTGAGAAGCAAAACCAAGAAAAAATATATATATTTGAAATCAAAAATTGTATACGAAAATATCTTGTAGCTAAATACCGAAGGCAGCACAGAAAAAAATTAAATGAGAAAATGTCTGTCTCATTTCGTTAGCAAAGCTAAATGAAAGAAATTCTTTAAAACATTTAATTATTGCATTATTGCTTTAGACTGTTATGAGCAATTTAATTAGTTAAGCGGCTAAGTAGGTTTGATTCCTTTTTGAACATATTTAATAACAATAAAATAGCTAAAATTCTTTGAAATTACTATTATAAGAAAAATAAAATTCTTAAGCCTTGTATATGTAATTAACCATTGTATTGATAAAAAAAGAAGTTCGGAAAACCAAACTATCTGCCTATCTCACGTCGCATATTAAGTATTATGTCACGCAGTAGACGTGTTGAAAAACAAAATAATTTGATTGTGATGCTGGTTGTGATGGAATGTCTGTACATTAGGTTGAAACGAGAGCTTAATAATTTGCAAGCAAGCATATATGGTATGTAGATATTATTTTAACGTCAAAATCGCTTATAACGATGGTAAAGACACTGGCGAAATTGGTCGCTATAAGCGATAGTCCTTATAACGATATCACTGAGTTTTTCTCGAGACTTTTACATGACGTCGTTATAACCGAAATGTTGTTATAAACGATTTAAACTTCTGCAAAAATACCTAGTTATTTTCTTTTTACTTGAGTTTTCCGATAATTACCAAGAAATTAGAGTAGTTAATTTTTCTTCAATTGTGTATTAGTAAATTTACAACATCGTTGTTCTTATGTTTCAAGTAGCTGTATAATGATGTGTAATCGCGAAATGAATAAGGTGAACTGTTTAAAAAAGGCTATTTAAAGTTAGTATGGTATTTTGCCCGTCGAGTACTTGGTTCAGACTATACTGCAACATGCGGTCTTAACTGAACGTGCGTTATATTGAGAATTGTAGCACTGCATATATCGCTCATTTGCTGCAAGACATGCAAATGCGTTTTAAGTTTTCAGTTTACTCACACTTTATATGGGACAGAGGAACTTCTACATTCATATGAATTTTTTACACAACATGACGTCTATTTTAGCGAAAAATCGTGCATCATTAACTCGAAAATCACGTTTTTTTTTTTTTTTTTGTTATGCCTATCTTGCAGCAAATGAGCGATATGCATTTGAAGACTTAAAGGATAAGAAAATTAATTTACATAATTTTGTTTTTGTAGTTGAAGAATAGTCCATTTTTTCCACCGCTGGCATGATTTCCGACCAAAATTACATGTCTGGCTCTAGTATGAATTATTAACATCGCACAAAAACTAACAAAATTTGATTTTTGGAAAATTCCCTATTTTTGACCACAAACCAAGCTAAAAAATAAGGAAAATCTTGGCCAATTACATTTATAGTGTTAAAATTTGGTAAGGTTTGTATTATTCGTTTTTGATTTATCATGTCCGCCATTTGTAAAAGAACAAAAATTGAAAATGTATGCCATAGAGTTCTTGCCAAGTGGGTGGATGCCAAATAGAGGACAGCCTATTCTGGATTAAAAAACAGAGACTATTTTTTATTATTTCATTCGAATTTACAAAAACCCAAGAATGTCTCTTTCAAATCTCACATTTTTTGGAGTTATAGTTATATGGTGTCAGCATAAAGGGACAGAGAATATGCTCCTCAAGCATTAAGCGCGTTTTTTGTTAATCCTATTTCTTTAAATACCAGAAGGGAAATGATATTAACTTTCTATGAAAATACACTCTTACGATGAAAAAGGAATCTAAAATAAAATAAAAGAAAAAGAGGGACTTCAAATATAGTCTTTGTCAAAAATATTGTGATCGACAGCAAGGTATTTAGCGCTATATCGTAATCAAAAATATTAAATGTCGTTAATCATACACATACAATATAAGTGCATGGATCTGATATGATTAAATCTGCAGTTTTGTCTATAGGAATGTTATCGGAGGAGGCCATGGAATCTAAAAACGACTTGCAGAATTTCAGAGAACTATACACTAGGATTTATGACTGGTTGGTATATTTCTGAAATCCGAAAATATCTATTTTTCCCCGTAGTACTAACCAATTCTTATAAAAACTTGAGTTCTGAAAGTAATTAGATTTTATAAATTTTTCAAAATACATAACATTTAAAAATACATAGAAATACATGTTATAAAAAAATACAAAAATATTAAAAATAAAAATGTTCACAAATATAATTATGAACCAGTGAGCGGAGTAGTGGACGTGGCCGATACCCTACACAACTACCACCAAACTCTAATTTTCTGCAGATCTCTATACCGGGCTTGAGCGATACTTCGCTCATCCTAAGCTTTCTTACCTTGACATATTTTCCGAATTATTTTTTCCCGGATTACAAATTTACGTCATACGACTCAAATTTTTTTTTTTTTTTTTTTTTTTTGGTTTTGGTTCATTTGACCCTAAATAAATAGTTGACCAAATGCTTTCCCCGTATAATAGTGATCTCTAGAGCTACCACACAAACAATAATGACACCTTTAATTATCTTACTAACACTCACACATCCAAGTACATACAACAATATAATTGGCATCAATTTATCAACTTCTCGGGTCTATGTGCTTCAGGAATAAATATATACGCCATAAAATAGAAATTTTAGCAATTTTTCACACAAAAGTCTGTGTCAATTTGACCCGCTAAATATTGACAGATCTTCATCAAAACAACCATGCTTATCCTGGGGTCAGATTCCTTTATCTGTGCAAAATTTCTTTATTTTCGGGTCATGAGCGTCCAGAAGAAAAGGCAAAAATAAAGTTTTTGGTCCATTTCATCCACTAAATATTAACGGATGTACAACAATTCAGTATCTATGGTATTTACCTAAAATCATTGATGTGGGATATTTTCTTCAGCCCGTTTAATTAGGAACAAAGGGGCTGTGTGGCGATTTTTTAAGTTTTGTTGTCAACGTCGAAAACGTCATATATTTTCAAGAATATATAATATACGATACGGCCACGGTTATGAACCAAAATTTGCATGTACGACGGGTTTTTGACAAAGAAGATACCTATCTTAATTGAACGGGCTGAAGAAATATTGGAATGCGAAGCGAACCTATAGTAGGTATATCCCACATCAATTATTTTAGGTGAATACCACAGATATTGAATTGGTAGTATACAACTGTTAAATATTTTACAATTACCCCAATCCTATATTAGCCATTGGAAATAAACGTAGAGTAGCATAGAAAGAGAGGTCGTAAAATCCTCAAATTTTACAACAATTTCATAGAAAATCCAAGTCATACATTGGCATGTCAATATTGCTGTTTTTTAATTGTCGGAAGGTGAATAAAGTTATTGACTCATCAGTAAAAAAGAGATTTTATGTTTTAAACTCCAAAAGTTTCACGGTCAAATTGTTGGTTAAGTATTTGAAAACTTTTAAAAGAAATAATTAATTGGAATAAACTCCATATTAAATGTAAATATTCCTAATCTCAGGCGCCATGTGGAGGTCTGAAAATATTTAATTGATTATTAAATTGAGTTTCTACAACATATGTTAACCTCATAAAATAAAACATTTGAGCATAAAATATTTTCTGAGTTGGGTTTTAGCATTTGTTATACGTTTAGGAACTATACAACCCTTGGAACTATACAAAAGAAATTTAAAAAAATAAAAAAAATATTATTCAATATAATATCCAAAAACATTTATGTATGTTCACAATATTTAAAAAAGAATAATATTCAAAAATGTTCCTTCATATTCCACATCTATAAACCACAAAACTGTACGTTGAAGGCTCCTTAGCATCAAATAAAAAGAAATAACTAACAAATGACAACAACAATAACGACTCGCAATTTGTATATCCAATATTTCATTCCACCCCAATCATCATTCACTATGCTACCAACTTTTACAGTACATCAAAAAATATATTGCAAATAATACTTAAATAGATTTAAAGAGAGTATTTAATGTCCATTTCCGTGGTTATGATATATCTCCCCATTACTAAGGAGACATTAATTTTATTACAAGTAAATGGCAACTAATAATTGTAATTGACATATCAAGCAGCACGTAATTATCCACTTATTAACATAAGGATTTGTTACGGATTTATGGATACGAATACGTGATAAGTACTGACTCGAATAATACTCGAAAAACGTATATGCCGATTTATAACAAATAAAATACGTAAATGCGAAATTGTGTGTGTCGTATAAACAGTAACAAGTAAATGTGGAATGCTGTAGACTACATATGATTTGGGCAGTAACAATTTTGAAAAATATGAGAACATTGAAATTTAATTTGAAAAATCGTACTAGAACACACTATGGGCCTGGAATCTAATTTTTTGGCAAAAAGTCCATTTTAGGTGGAGCGAACAACACGTTATATATTTTAAATCTGCAGATAAATAAATAAAATAAAATTGGATCCATAAACATGTCATTCTGCAACCGATACTAAATTTTTCATTTGGTCTAAATCTGAACCGATCTCAGGAAGTTAACACACACCGAATGATATTAAGGGACTTTGGTACACCATTTACCTTAAATCTGACGAAAATATATATGTGAGCTATATCTAAATCTGAACCGATTTTCAGGAAACTTAACGCACATCATTCTAGACCTAATTCATTACGCTGTACCAAATTTCGTGCAAATCGAAAGATATATAGAAACGTTCGTGGACCATTAACATTTAATAGGACGAAAGTATATATGGGAGTTATATCTAAATCTGAACCGATTTTCTGGAAACATAACACACATCATTCTATACCTAATTCATTACGTTGTGCCAAATTTCGTGCAAATCGAAGTATATATAGGGAATTTGGTTCCTCATTTACACAAAATCGGACGAAAATATATATGGGAGCTATATATAAATCTGAACCGATTTTCACGAAACTTAACACACATCATTCTAGACCTAATTCATTACGCTGTGCAAATTGAGAGATATATAGGGACTTTGGTGCACCATCTACAATAAATCGGACGAAAATATATATAGGAGCTATATATAAATATGAACCGATTTTTCCCAATTTCAATAGGGTTCGTCCTTGTGCCAAATAAGACGGACGGACGGACAGACGAACATGCGTAAATCGACTCAGAAAGTGATTCTATGCATATTCTCAAAAAGAACCATGTGTCTATCACGTTTCCTTTTGACTGTTCCAAACATATGCACCCTGTACTACAGTGTGCCGAAGGATATAAAAAAAATCCAAAATATTTTATTGAATACATGCATTTAACTTTTGAGGTGAATAAAATCGTACGCATACGCATGCATTTAGGTACGACCCTGAATTCCGTAACCTTGTATAGTTACGGCGAATCCTAGACATGAGAAAACATTCGAATAGTTTTATGCTGTCGCAAAAACAGATTCCAGTTTTTGGAAAAGAATACGGTAAATTGCATCTAAAACATTAAGGTACTAATTTGTATCCCGTAAGCCTACTCTGGCTTAAATGTACGGATATGATTACCCCTACTTGTAAATACACCAAATTATAATTGATTTTAAAAATGTTCTAAAAAGATTGTCTAAAAACTACTTAAATATTTGTTTAGAAAAGTTTACCATTTAAATTTGAATCCATCTGCTTAAATCACTTAATATTAAATATATCAAAATGCACATTGAAAATAAATAAAAACACATTCATACATACCAACATATATGAATATGTTTATTTTAATTAATCATTATTTTTTACCTTTGCTTTAATGCAAAAAAAGCACCGTTTGTAAATGTTCAAATATACACACATGCACACGATAAATATATGGATACGAATGTGATTTATATGGGATTACTGTTCATTTATTTGTACCAGTATTTATTTCAGAAAATATTTGTAGTTTCTCACAGCCTTCAAATGGACAAGAAAACAAATGCCTCATATTTTATATTCTGTTTTGTATTTGCATTCGTATTCGTATTATGACAAATCCTATAAATATCCACTCCATATCCACCGCCCATTTTTTATACGCGATGCTGGAGTACTCGCTCATGGCCGGGAATGGGCACGATGATGCTGCTTATGAACTGTGAATGTGGACTTGTGTATTTTTCTGTATTGGCATAGATGTCAGTAGTCGCAAGTTTTAATTAAATTTGCATATTCATTAAAGAATATCACTAGAAATGATTATTGTTAAATTAGAAAAAAAGACAGTAACACAAACGCCGAACGGCAGACATGTATAACAGGCTATTGACGGAACAAAATGGGAAAAACGTCAGATTATCACTGAAAAAAATCTATGTTTATTAAATTAAGGAAAGGTGTCGAAGTCGCGAACTGTATTATGACAGGTCAGTTCAAAGTGTATGGTTTAAAAATTATGTATCGTTAATCAGAATGAATTTACATTAATGATTACATATGCATATTTATTCGAATGGAAAAAATATAGAAATTAGAGATAATAATCATATTTTGCCAATTCATTTATTCTATTAATGACATGTCATTAGTTTGTTTTTTTTTAATAACAAGTAACAACTCAGACACTAAGGATACAATTAATAGAGTGTTCTACACCGAGGGTTCTGTAGTCGGAATCAGATTCGATATATTTTTACACAAATGTGTATAGTTTTGAATTATATGGTTACATATACATATAATATGCCTTATCTTCTAATTTAGTAAAATTAGGAATTTGAGTTCACATAAACATATATTTTGGTAAAATAAGATTGACAGTGGAGGTCGTATCATATGTGATTAAAAAGAAACTAAAAATATATATAAACGAACTTGGAGTTTTTTTTTTAAATATTTTTAGGTGGATTTTTATACCCTACACAAGTATGTTGTCAGGGTATTAAAGCTTTGTGCAGCCCCAAGGGTTTGTAACTTCGCGAAATATTGGTCCTAGACCCATCTTTAAGTATACCGACCGTCATATCTCGACTAGCTGAGTCGATCTAGACACGATACAGGACACAGTTATGGGCCAATCTTCACGAAATGTTGCATGTAGGATGGGTTCGACCCAATCAAGTTTTTGGTAAAGATCGGTTAATATTTAGTTGATGATATGTACCAAATACTTAATTTTTGCCAGTTTTTCTGCTTGCTCTAGAGGCCGCAATTATGACCCGAAAATCGCGAAATTTTACATGAAGAAAATAATTGGGCCAAAGAATATGCATGTCTGCTTTGATAAAGATCAGTCATTATTTAACAGGCCAAATGGACCCTGACTTTTGTGTGAAAAATTACCAAATTTTTACTCTACGGCGTATATATTTACTCCTGAAGGATATATACCCGAGTAGTTGATAGTATATCCAAGAGGAGTGGTTGACATTTAAATTGATACCAATTATATTGTCGTATGTACTCGGAGGTGGGGGTTACACTCAAATATTTACAGGTGCTTACGTATTATGATATTATTAAGTAACCCATTACCACATTAGAGGGCGGAAATATAGCGCTGATCGCTTTAAAATTGAAGAAAATCTGGACAAGTAATAAGAAGGGATGTACTGACTATTTGTAATATTCGGAAAATGTAAAGAAGAGCTCTGACCTCTACTCGGGCAAGGCGGGGCAAAAGTCACGAAATATAGCCTAACGTATTTCCAAAATTTAAATGAAATCTACCAAACATATATTCTTTAGGTGTTTCATCAACACTAAACATTGTTGTGTAATGTAATTAAACAAGGGTATTCCAGAAACGAACAATGGTTACATTTGTATTATATTTATATGCACATATACATACATACTATTAAATCATCATAATTGTCATCTCATTAAAGTGAAGTTAATGCGAATTTTAGCCAATTAATTTGAAAAATGTTTTAGTTGCTAATTAAATGTAAATATTTGAGACTTTTGTAAGGTAAGTATTTGCACACACACACAAGTTTTAGATGTGTATGTGCGTTCCATTACGACAATTCCCAACATAGCAAAGAATTAATTTTCTCAAGTATATTTAGAATATTTTTAAATATTTATCTCGAGAAAGGATTAAATATCTTAGAATTATATAACAAAAACTCAGTTTTAATTAGTTGTTTAATAATGAAAAATATATACGGAAGGCTGTAATGGTATATGTACAAATTTAATATTTCTACACGGAAGCTTTAATCAAAAGCGTCTGGTCAATCATAAAACTAAACTAAACCATCCAACTGGTTTAGTTTAGTTTTATGAGGTCAATTTATTCATAATTTGCGAATTACAATATATTTATTATAGCTTAACAATACAAACAATATCATTAGAAACATTTGGATTAAAAATATTTGTAATTATGACATTTTTATCTATGCCACCCTTAAGGACAACATTTTTTAAGGTTTTCCTATATTCGGCATATACACCATTCCTATCATTTTGGATAAAAATTGGGGAAAAAATGTTAAATAAGTGCTCTAAACATCGATTAATTCATTAAAAAATTGGTTTAGAGTGTTTTTCTTGCCCTATTAGAGGTCTTCCTTACACTGACATATTTTCCGAATATTACTAATATTCAGTACAGTCCTTCTAATTACTTGTCCATATTCCCTTCGCCGTGGGCTGTGTTGTGATGTTCGGTTTATAATTGTGGCATATCGACTCGAAAAAAAAACAAAACAAAAATAAGTTTTCGGTCCACTTTATCCCAAAATTATTATCTGATCATTACCAAAAATTTCAGGCGTTGTCCTTGACCATAACTGGAACTTGATGTAACATTTCAAAACATACAGCGCTATATTTCCGCCCACCAGTGTGGTAATGGGATACTAAATAATACCTTAGTTCGTAAGCACCTGCAATTATTTAAGTGAAACTCCCACATCCGAGTACATAAAACAATATAATTGGTATCAATTTGAAGTCCAACTTCTTGGGTCTATGCCGTTCAGGGGTAAATATATACGCTATAAAATACAAATGTTGTCAATTTTCACACAAAAGTCAAGGTCCATTTGACCCGCTAAATATTGACCGATCTTTATCAAAACAGGCATGCTAATTCTTTGTAAAAATTCGCGTTGTTTGTACCATAATTGCGGCCTCTGAAGCGATCATTTCACCCCCTAAATATTAACTGATCTTTCCAAAAAAACAATAGGGGTCTTCATTGGGCAGAACCCATCCTACATGCAAAATTTCGTGAAGATTGGTCCATAACTGTGGCCTGTATCGTGTTTACAAATTATAATGGACAGACGGACGGACGGGCACACATGTCTCATGTATCGACTCAGCTAGTCGAGATATGACGATCGGTATACTTAAAGGTGGGTCTAGGACCAATATTTCGCGGCGTTACAAACTCTTTGGGTTGCACAAAGCTATAACAACATAGTTGTGTAGAAGCACGGTACACAGGATCTCATTTCCGCGGGGGCCCGGTAGTACAAAATGAAAAAATTCGCTGTTGCAAACATAAATTTACTGTGAAAAAAATGCATCTGTGCAAAAAACCCATATTTCCAATTTACGCTATTTATACGATTCAGTTTTTATTTTTTATACCCTTCACCACACTGTGGTACAGGGCATTATGTCTTTGTGCATATGTTTGTACCAGGCAGAAGGAAATGAGATAGACACATGGTTCCTTTTGAGAATATGCATAGACTAACTTTCTAAGTCGATTTATGCATGTCCGTCCGTCTGTCTGTCTGACCATGTATTTTTTGTGAACAAAGTACAGGTCGCATTTATGAGCCGATTTGGATAAAATTTGACATAGGTCACTTATTTGGCCCTATTTAAATTGGGAAAAATCGGTTCAGATTTAGATGTAGCTCCCATATATATTTTCATCCGATTTAAGGTAAATGGTGCACCAAAGTCCCTATATATCTATCGATTTGCACGGAATTTGGCACAGCGTAATGAATTAAGTATAGAATGATGTGTGTTACGTTTCGTGAAAATCGGTTCATATTTATATATAGCTCCCATATATGTTTTCGTCCGACTTAATGTAAATGGTTTACCAATGTCCATATATAACTTTCGATTTGCACGAAATTTGGCATAGTGTAATGAATTAGGTCTAGAATGATGCGTGTCAAGTTTCCTGAAAATCGGTCCAAATTTAGATATAGCTCCCATATATATATTCGTCCGATTTAATGTAAATGGTGCACCAAAGTCTATATATCTTTCGATTTGCACGAAATTTGATATAGTGTTCTGAATAAGATCTAGAATGATGTGTGTTAAGGTTGCTGAAGTTTGATATAGCTCCCATATATTTATGTAATTTCGATTTGCACAGCATAGCGTAATGAATTAGGTCTTGAATGATGTGTGTTAAGTTTCGTGTAAATCGGTTCAGACTGTGGGTTTTTAGTGCACAATTTACATAAAATCGTCTCAGACAATTCGGAGTCGATTTACAAATGTCCTTCCGTCTTTCTACCCGGCTGGTGCGCACGATAACTCTCGAAGGGAACAACCGATTCCAAACTTTGCACATCGTAATATTCTTCCAAACTTAATTCCATTTCGAAGATGGGGATTATTGGTCCACTCCTTATGGTCCAATCGACACGAACATTGGACATTTATCTGTAATTCATAATATTCGATGAAATGTAAAAAACTTGAAAGTAGCTATAACCCCTTTACATTTACAGTTCTTAGTAAAAATCTTTGCGAAAAGCCGATCCTTCGGTTTTTATTTGGTTATAAAATAAATAGTGATAATAAATAATAATACTTTACGATGGCAGTTCTCACAAAAATTAATTTACAAACAAATGTCAGCTGTATATAATTATTATATAACGTAACTGCAAAACCCTGCTGACTTGATTCCAACATAGTACTGGTGTCAATATGAATATGACAAAGTATGTTTATAAAAATGGCCCAAAAGCAAAATCTGGCACACATAAAATTCGAAATTGTTCCCTTATTAAATGTCCTCCCGTATTTAATTTACTCAATCTTCCTAATGGGAAAGTTTGATACAGTAAACCTTTCTTCATGGACTAACTCACAATTTCCAGCATTTGCATATGTTTTACACATATAACTGACAATGGCTCAATTAGATGAATGATATTGTAATGTATTGATATTGTAGCGAAATATCAATTTGATAGATTTTTATTCATGTTTTTCAATTATATTTTGAAGATTCAAAAATCATACATTTTTAAAATAAATAATTTTTCACAATGTATTTGAGATGTATTATAATTTTTTTTCAACAATGTTAATTTGTACGACCTTATTGCGATGAACATTACAGTTGTTAACTTCATTTGAATATTTTCCACCACTGTGCATTGTTTTTGGCAAAAATGTCTGAAAACATTTGAATTTGCAAATATCATAACAATACTGCTAATGTTTATTTGCTTTAAATTCCACAAATTAATTGAATCACTTTAACAATGCAAAACATGAACAACTTAAAGGGAGTCATTCAATTTAATTAAAACGTGTCTGTCCATATTTAGGACTCATTAATTAAATAAATAAACAATAGAAATGTCTTCGGTATTTTGTAAAACTGTTTAATCTTTATTGAGTTCGTTATGGAGTTGTGAAAGTTGTGTCTTCTAATTGTTCGAATAAAATTTTAAAGACAACAAAGTGAGGAGATTTCTTGCTGATTGGCAAAAAGCTTGATAGAAAATATTGCAAATTTAGTTCAAGGATAGCAAACAGACATGTCATAGAATCAAAATATTGGAATTTTTTAGGCAAATGTCCTAATCTATATTTACGTATGTGTTAAAATTTGTTTCAAATGGCCAAGAAATGACATAACCACCATAAGGTGGGACTTCAAATATCCAATATAGTGACTTTATAATAACACTGTGCAACTAATTTAAATTAAAATTTTTGACGCCGAGAATGGGGGGTCCATTCTCGGTGTCAAAAATTTTTTTGATTTGATCTACCAATTCTAGAATGTCCCTACAAAATTTCAATTGGAAATCTCAAGAACTCTTGAAGATATACCCGATTTATTGTGTCAGCATCAAGTGACGGCAAGAGTGATTCTCAAACTTTAAACGCATTTTTCTCGTAGCAGTGTTTTACGAATGCTGGGCACGATAACTCAAAAACTAATAATCCAATCGGTTCCAAATTTTGACACGTTTCTCTGAGAGTGTATAGCTCTCGTATGAACTAGGATAAAGCCAATCGGTGAAGATATTCCTTATTATACCCTTCACCACACTGTGGTACAGGGTATTATGTCTTTGGGCATATGTTTGTAACAGGCAAAAAAGGAATCGAGATAGACACATGGTTCCTTTTGAGAACATGCATAGAATCACATTCTAAGTCGATTTATGCATGTCCGTCCGTCTGTCCATGTTAAATTCTGAACAAAGTACAGGTCGCATTTTTTATCCGATTTGGATGAAATTTGGCACAGCTCATTTATTTGGCCCAATGACGAACCCTATTGAATTTGGAAAAAAGAATGATGTGTACAAAGTTTTGTAAAAATCGGTTCAGATTTAGACATAGCTCTTATATATATTTTCGCCCGATTTTAGGTGCACCAAAGTCCCTGAAAATAATTCAATTTGCACGAATTTTGGCATAGCGTACTGAATTATGTCTAGAATGATGTGTGCTAAGTCTCGTGAAAATCGGTTCAGATTTATATATAGCTCCCATATATAGCATCGCCCGATTTTAGGTAAATGGTGCACCAAAGTCCTTGCAAATCATTCGATTTGCACGAATTTTGGTATAGCGTACTAAATAAAGTCTACAATGACTTGTGCTGACTTTTGCGAAAATCGGGTCAGATTTAGATATAGCTCCCATATATACTTTCGTCCGATTTAAGGTAAATTGGGCACCAAAGTCCCTATATATCTTTCGATTTGCACGAAATTCGTCATAGCGTACTGAATCAGATCCAGAATGATGTGTGCCAAGATTTAGATATAGCTCCCATATATATTTTCGTCCGATTTAATGTAAATGGAGCGCCACAGTCCCTAAATTTCGTTCGATTTGCACGAATTTTGGCATGGCGTACTGAATTATGTCTAGAATGATGTGTGCTGAGTTTCGTGAAAATCGGTTCAGATTTAGATATAGCTCCCATATATAGCTTCGCCCGATTTTAGGAAAAGGGTGCACCAAAGTCCCTGAAAATCATTCGATTTGCACGAATTTTGGTATAGCGTACTGAATAAAGTCTAGTATGACTTGTGCTGAGTTTCGCGAAAATCGAATCGGATTAAGATATAGCACTCATATACATTTTCGTCCGATTTAAGGTAATTGGTGTCCCAAAGTTCCTATATATCATTCGATTTGCATGAAAGTGGGCGCATCGTACTAAGTTATGTGTAGAATGATGTGTACTATAGTTTCGCCCGATTTTAGGTAAAT
The DNA here is from genome assembly GCF_032173495.1 of Musca vetustissima. Classification (NCBI taxonomy): domain Eukaryota; kingdom Metazoa; phylum Arthropoda; class Insecta; order Diptera; family Muscidae; genus Musca; species Musca vetustissima. Next base: position 43,161 of record NW_026887256.1, read on the forward strand.
GGTGCAGCAAAGTCCCTATACATCTTTCGATTTGCATGAAATTTGGGACAGCGTATTGAATTGCGTCATAATAATGTGTGCTTAATTTCATAAAAATCAGTTCAGATTTAGATATAGCTCTCATATACATTTTCGTCCGATTTAAGGTAATTGGTGTCCCAAAGTCCCTATGTATCTTTCGATTTACACGAATTTTGGTAAAGCGTTTGTCAAATTTGATTTAAATCGATTCACAAAATTTTGCATAGGTTGCAGAATAACATGCGTAGGGATTGATGTGAGTCGGTTTAGATAAAGATCGCATATTTAAGTTCGTTCAATTTCATGTCAATTTTCCTTTGAAAAGTCGACGTCGTTTAGGATACATATGTAGATTGTTTTGTGGTAAAAAATAGGCGATTTTTCAAAAATAATTTTTTAAAGGTCCGCCATTTTGTAACACTGTTGGAATTTTCGGATTCAGATGTTCCAGTGAGGAGTTATCATGCCCGCCATTCATTTACCAGGCCATTGAAAATCTTGAAAATATAAAATCGAGAATGGGGGGTTCCCTTAAGTCAATATTAATAGGTCTTGATTAAATAGTTCAAGGTATTCCCAATCGATTTTGAGTACTTTGGATGTCTACCTCATGGTGAAAGGTAAAAAAGTTCCGCCAAGCCAAACTTAATAACATTTTTATAAAGGTAAGTAATTTAGAAACTTTTGTATAAAAATAATATCAATTCTATTTTGTTTTTCTATTTAATAAATGACAAGTTCATATTTGATTTTAATTAGATTACTTTGTAGTTTAAACAGAATAAGAGGTGTATATATAAATTGAAATTTCATTTAACTGTCACCTTTGTCTGCAGCATATAAACTGCTAACCCATATCATGCTTTGGTTTCGTTCGAAATGTGACATTTGAACCCAAAATATAATACACTATTGTTTTAAATAAATGGTGGTCAGTTTTAAATATAAAATGAAATGTGGAAAAATAAATTTATTATGAGTTATTTACAAATATTACCTGCCTCGTTTTTTATACAAAAAAAATTAATGTTAGTGTAAATGTTTATTTTTATACATCTATGTTGTATTTAGAACAATTGATATTTTTCAATATCCACAGTCTTTAATTTAAAGATTTTTATTTAATTTAAAGATTGGGATCAAAATATTGGGCTAAGTCAAAAATAAATCTTTATATCCTACACCACAAAGTGTCTCCAAATAAAATTACATTTAGATTATTTCTCACATGTACTTTATTAAATTATTCACATTAAATTCGCTTCAATTGTATATTTAAATAATCACATTTAGTTAATACACATCTTACAAAGAAATATCCACTGCCATACAATTTAAAGCGTCTTGAAGAAAGCTTTAATTAATTAAATTGCTTTAATTGTGTTTTACATTACTAATGGAAACTTAGTTAAAACGTGAACTCGACATTATGTGGCAAAATGGAAATTAAAATGAAGAAAAAAAAAACTAATTCAAATATTTTCTTTGCAACGACTGTGTGTATATAACTAAAATGTGTGTGAGTGTTTAACACTTAACGGTTAAGAAGTTGTAATAATTAAAATAAACCTTGAAAATATAGTATATATGATACTCCAAATCGTTGTATGCGCTAGACTTGAAATTGAAATTTGAAATATTCAAATTATTAAAGAAAGAATTATAAACATTTATATTTTAGGAATTACCAATAACATTTTTGGTGTTACATTATTTGTCTGTACCCTTACTGCAATAATCTTCTTTTACTACGATAACGAATTTTCCTTTGTAATATCGAAGAAAATAGTAAGATCTAGTAGATTCTTGCAGTACGGGAACAGACCATATATGTGCGTATATACAGTATATATTTGTTAATATAATTTAATTTTCAAAAATATTATAAAACATTGACATGTGTCAAAAATATTAACGTAAAATGAACTCCGATTAAACAGATGGAACAGGTGATTACAAGGAAAGAAAAAATTGTATTTGAACCTTATAACTTTTGATTTCTTTCAAAAACTGTGAGTTTCAGCATCTAGTGCCAAGCAGTGCCAAAGGATTATTACAACAATCGACGCCTTGATATGTTCCCTGTCAAGACTTCTGCGATCGTTCATAATATTCTATTGCCGATAAATTAAGGGATCCCCCCCCCATTCTCGATTTTAATTTTTTAAGATTTTCAATGGGCTGGTAAATCAATACCAATGCTTGTTGAGGTTTGTAACTTTGCACATATATATCTGAAGATTTAAAAGAGAAGAAAAATAATTTACAAAACATTTTTGTTATTGTTTTGTTGTTGTTTTTTGTAATTAAAGAAAATTCCTTATTTTTGATGGCGGGCATGATAACTCCTCACTGGAACATCGGAATCCGAAAATCCCAACGGTGTTAAAAAGAGTACATGTCTGGCTCTCGTATGAACTAGGATTATTGACTTCGCTCTAAAATTAACAAAATGGTGGACCTTTGAAAAAATATTTTTGGAAAATCGCCGATTTTTTACCAAATATCAAGTTTAAAAACAAAGAAGATCTTCACCGATTGGCTTTATCCTAGTTCATACGAGAGCTATACACTCCCAGAGAAACGTTGCAAAATTTGGAACCGATTGGATTATTAGTTTTTGAGTTATCGTGCCCGCCATTCGCAAAAAAAATTTTAGAGAAAAACGCGTTTAAAGTTTGAGAAGCCCTTCAGCCGTCACTTGATGCTTACACAATAAATCGGATATATCTTCAATATATCTTTAATCAGTGTAGGTTCGAATTATATCAACAAAAATTTTGACCCCGAGAATGGGGGTTCCCCTTAAAGAAAAAATATAATTGACTTTTACTAACATAAGTTGCTGATAATAGTCTGGGTTACAAAATATTCTTCAACCAAATTAATTGTAATTTTGATCTAATTTTTAAGGTAGCCCCCATACAGCGGTACACCCTAATTTCCTTATTTGAATTGGAAATCGTCGCTCCCAAAACTATAATATTGACATATGTTTCGGGGAAAGGATTCATAGTCGGTAATTTAGTGCATGTTTTTGTTATGTTATTTTGTTATGTTTTAAATTTAATTAAAATTAAAGTTTTTTTTTTTTTGAAAATTGTCATTTTTGACCCAGAGATGAGTTAAAAAAATAAGGAAGAAACTTGGGCCATTATTTATAATTACAGCCAATTGGGTGGAAAATGATAAAAATACCAATTTTTAGGTTATATGAGTGCTATACAAAAGTCTAGACTCCTATGTACAAATATCCTAGAAGTAGTAGAATATCTTTATTATGATGATCAAGAATATATGTATGGAGTCTCCGGTGAATATCTCAAGGTGATACCCCCAATATTCGGAATTTTGAAGATTTTGGTCACGTATTTGAACTTAATTTGCTGTAATTTGGCATTTTGTGTTCTTTCTAGGTAGAAAATTATCCTACTAAAAATAATCTAATTTTATATTTTTTGATTCTAATAGGCTGTCAAGTCTTCCTCCAAAAAAAGCAACGGTCCAAGTTTTGGTACGGTCTACATTTTTTTCCCAAAGTAACTATTATTTCACATTGCGGGGTTTTGGATGTTTGCATGCATTTATGCAGAAAAATTAAAACAAATGTTTGATAAAAGTTGTAAGGTAAAATATTTTTTATGCAGAAAATTGTGTATATAGGTTTATGTTTGGACATATCCCCATATAAATGTCCTACTTGTGTACTTTTGAGGTATTAGTAAATTTTCCAATCGAAGTGGTTGCATTAAAAAAAATTTTGTTGCGAATTTTTTTTGTATAACCCACCAAAGTAAGACACGACTCATTTTCGTTATTCTGAAGTGACTAAAATTTGGCTTTCTGGATTCCAAATGAATAAATAACTTCTCTCCAGAATGTTTCCAATATAGATTCATCATTTTCACATCGCTCCCATACAAAGGTCCCCCTTAATTTTCTAGCCCCAGTTTTCAACCTGTGTATCTGTAATGTACTGTACTGACACTATTATACACTTTTTTAACTGAGAAATCGAAAAATGACATTTTTTGATGAAGCAAGAAGCACCAGAAATTGTAAAAAAAAATCACAAAAAATTAAAAATGCTAAATAAGTGCTAGATGCTAGATCACATTTTTTGGTGCTAAATGGGATTAAAAGTGCAAAACCTAGCACTAAAAGTGCTAAATTGGCAACACTGTGTGTATATGTATGACAGATTTTCGTAGGATTTCATATAAATTTTGCACAATGACACAATATTGAGCGTAGGAAATATTGATGATTTTCTAAATGTGTTTTTTTATTTACAATATGTTCATATAGACTATATACTTAATTAAGATACAATTTGTTGTAACTTTCCATTTTGTATACCCTCCACAATAGTATGGAGGGTATATTAATTTTGTCATTCCGTTTGTAACTCATCGAAATATTCATTTCCGACCCTATAAAGTAAAATTCTAAGACGATCTAGCCATGTTCGTCCGTCTGTCCGTCCGTCCGTTGTAATCACGCTATCTTCTGAATGAATTGAGATAGAGTGCTGAAACTTTGCATAGGTTTGTCTTTTGTCTGCAGACAGGACAAGTTCGAAGATGTCCCGGCCGAACTTAATGCTTTTTGACTCGTTAATTTTATTTTTTTTCCAAAATTCCGTCGGCAAATTCGTTTATTTGACTTTTTTAATTAATTTTTTGCTAATTAAAATTACTAATTTTACGAATTGTTACATTTTGTATCGTTTGCTTGATTTGGGTTTTTGCATTCCTTTGGCTTTAGGCTTTTTATAAATAAATAAACCTTTTTGTTTTTAATAATATTTATTGTGTCCAATATTTACTAATTCGTTGACAGTAAGACAACATAACTTTCTTCAATTCTCTGATGATGATTGTATAATCCAATTGAAATATTATAAATAATAAATATTATCAAAAATCTAAAAAAGATTTTTATTTACAAAAAGCCGAAAACCAAACGAGTTCAAAAGAAAATGTTTACGAATTTTTAATGTAAAGTTTTAAACATAATTGATCTTGGGCATATTTTAAAAATATGATATTTGTGTTAATTATTCCGTAAAATGAAGTACAATTAATAATATATATTATTGTTAAATACATTATACATTATTGTTTAAAATATCCATACCCAGCAAAAAATTTCTCTTATATAAAATGTATATAAACCACATTAAACATTTACTAAATTGCTGTAAAAACTAAAAATTAAAATCCTTTCATTTTCACTACCTTCTTTCATTTTTATTATTAAACACTAAACTAAAGTTATCCTTCTAATAATATTCCTTCCACTACCTTTTTCATCTTTATTATTAAATACTTTTTTCGCAATATGTATTTTTAAATATTAAATAAAATTTCAACTCACCTTGTCGAAATATTAACACAAAATGTTTTAACAATTTTTCAGAGCTTTTCACTTCTTAAACTTTTCTTTTATAAATATTTTTTTCCAATTGTCACAAAATCACTTTATTTTATTTTCTTAAATAACGGCCACAAACTTATTACTATTTTCAATTCAATATTTTCTCTTTCAATTGCAATAAATTCAATTTAACTCAATTTTTGATTCAAAACCAACTGAAAAACTGTGCCAGTGTGCGTGTGTCAGTCAGTTGAAGCTGATTCGAAGTGCAGCGTTTTAAATCTGAAGCAACAGTGATACTATTCGGCCACAAGATGACAGATTTATATGCCACACTTGAAAGTTGGATGTTATGAATTTCCACCAACTAACCAAGTAACCAACCACATGTTGTTTATCAGACACACGCACACATTGGCCAAATACAGAACACAGCCGTACAGACAAACGACGAGCATTACGGTGGTATATACCAATCGTTTAGTGGTGAATTTTTGTGGCCAAATTTGCGTCAACGAAGTCAAATGGTAATGCACAGTGGCAGAATGTTTGAAAAATAATTTTTTCAGAAATAAATCACTTGTTAATGGAACAGATAATACTGTGACACAAAATTGAGGACATGGTCTGGAGCTGAAAAAATCCTTATGAGGATGAAAGTCCGTGGAAAGTATATTAAGAATCCAACTAATATGCATATATATTTGTGTTATCCAATTTTTTCATTTTCGAGTCGATCTTGATAATTGAAGTTTTGCAATGAAAAGGAAAACCAGGGAAGAACCTACTAATCATCCATTATTCGACACGAATTTAGAAACAGTCCTTTTCAAAGCAGATTTTTGTTTTAGCGATGGATAATTAATCCATACACCTACAATTGATCCCATGGTATACACAATTTTTGTGCAACCTTCGGAATTGTCTCAGTGTATTGGTGTTGCTATGGGGACCTAGGTTCGAATTCTAGCCTCAGCTAAAATATTTATACCCTAACACGAACACTATTGAAATTGGAGAAAATCGGTTCAGATTTAGATATAGCTCCCATATATAGGTTCGTTCGATGGAGCACCATACTGCCAATATTGGTCTGATTTAGATTTAGATATAACTCCCATATATAGTTTCGTCCGATTGTTTGTAAATGGTGCACTAAACTCCCGATATTGATCCGATTGAGACAAAATTTTGCACCATCTACTGGATTAAGTCCAGGTTGATGTATGCGAGGTTTTGTTGAAATCGGTTCAGATTTAGATATAGCTCCCATAAATGGTTTCGTCCGATTTTATGTAAATGTAGCACCATACTGTCAATATTGGTCCGATGGAGACGAATTTTGCACAGAGTACTGAATTAGGCACAGATTGACGTATGCGATGTTTTGTTCAGATCGGTTCAGATTGAGATGTATATAGTTTCGTCTTTTTTTTTTTGTGTAAATGGAGCACAAAAATTTGCACAGAGTACTGAATTAGGTCCAGATTGATGTATGCGAATTTTTGTTGAAATCGGTTCAGATTTAGTTATAGCTCCCATATAAAGTTTCTTCTGGTTTTTTTGAAAATGGAGCACCAACTACCAATATTTGTCTGATTGAGACAAAATTTTTCTCAGAGTACTGAATTAGATCCTGATTGATGTGTGCGAAGTTTTGTTCATATTTATATATAGCTCCCATATATAGTTTCCTGCCATATATAGTCCGATTTTTTGTAAATGGAGCACCATTTAAATAGGTTCAGATTTAGATATAGCTTCTATATATATTTTTTTTGTCCGATTTTATGTTAATGGCGCAAAATTAGGTACGTATGGGTGTGTGTGTGTGTGGGCTGTTTTAATTTAGTTCAAATATCTATGTACTTTATGAAATTAATTTCGTCCGATTATATTTCAATGGTCCTCCAAAGATGCTATGTCTCTTTTATCTAAAGAGTATTGTACATATGAGCATCACTTGTATATACCCCAAGTGGTGAAGGGTATCATATAGTCGAACCTGCCCGACTTTTGAACTTTCCTTACTGGTTTTTATTTGAGTTATGCCTGTAAGCGGGATTATTATCATTTGATGATTTTTGCAAAGAAAACAAGGAAAGCTTAGGGAAGAATTCGAATTATGTATATTTCTGATTATCCACTTCAATGGTTAAGATAGCCTGATCTCTCTTCCAGAAAAAAATTTCATTAACGTGTATCATATTACTGTGTCATGTATGTGTCGATTTCTTCAATATGAACATAAAAATGTTCTCCATCCTGATAATATATTTACCTATACATCAGAATTCCTCTACTGTGCTGACTGTGGTCAGAAAATAACCTATACACATATATGTAAACAATAATGTTGATGATTTTGTGGAGACTTTTTTAAAAAAATAACTTACACCACATATCATTGAAATATTACAATTCTCAGCTAACGAAGGACTATTAATGTCCTTTAAAAAATATATCTATAACGTATATATTCTAACGGGATGCTATTGAGGAAAACTAACTAGTAAGAATTAAAATTAAGTTTCGAACCTATTATACGTTATACGAATTTTTAAATTATGTATTCAACAATTCACCAACGGAAGTGTAGACATTCAACACGAAGACAAAACACGACATGTAACGAACCATATATACGAAGTACACTCATATGGAGTGTGCGCCCTTTAGCCCATCTTTGGAATAAAACTCAACACATTCGTGTGAGAAAAAAAATATCCGATTCACATTGACAACCGACTAGTCATTCCTTGTCGGTAGCTTCTGATAGATGTTATCATGGAAATATGCGTGGAATTTGCAACATTTCCTCGTGAATGTGGATGTGTCACAATGCGTTGGCTGTTAATTGATAATGAAACACTCACTATCTTGTGATAATTTGATTAAAATAATATCAATTCATCATTGATTATCGACATATTTAGCAAATGTTTCGAATTAATTTCCAGGAAACGATAAGTTCGCTACTATTTTGATAGACATCAGTAAAAGCATGTCAATGGTTCTCAAAATTGATCGAATATATTGTCTGTGTAAAGGTATGTGGGTGTTATGAATTCATAATTTAAGCGAAGACTGTTGGAAAAATTTTTGTAAGTCCACGTCTGATTGGAAATTATTACAAAAAATAATTTTACAGTTTCCATATATAAATATTTCCATTTTTTGAGATTTTTTTATTTTTTTTTTTTAATTTCATTATATCGGAAAAGACATAACAGTTGATTTTCTGCTAAAATACAGTTTATTCTGTATGAACTAGAAAATGTTATATTTTGATTTTCCATTTCATTGGCTCTAATTTTATATTTTAGGTTATCATGGGTGGTAAATTTTAAAAGAAAAATTACAAACATTGATCCATTTTTCGATATAGCGCCATATAACGACACACACTAATTTTGGCTATTCTGATATATGATATGAAGATTTCAGTCGTATTTTTCCACCGATATGTCTCTAATTTTATATTCCCGTTTCCTGTCGAATCCTTTTAATATAGGTCCATAGTTTTAAATAGTACCATACAAAGATCGTACATAATAATAGCTCCATATTAATACTACACTAAGGAAGTCAATAAAATAAACAGCGTAATTTTAAGATTTTCTTCTTATGCCAAAAACCTATACAACTTCTGCGGTTTCGGTGTAAGAACGTTTTTCCCAAAATATGTACTAAAAATTGTATGTCGATTTAGTCTGTTCGTCTGTTGAAATTGCAATATTTTAGATAGAAATTTACACAGACATTGCTAGTACTTCTCACATGTAATATATCGGTCCACGTTTTCGTATAGCCCCCAAATAAGGATTTACATATAGCTCCCATATATATTTTCGTCCGGATTAAGGTAAATGGTGTACCAAAATCATTTGATTTGCACGAAATTTGGCACAGCGTAATGTTTCCTTCCGCTATTTCAAACTTCACGAGCCATTATTTCGGGAGAAATCTCATGTTGGTCTAGGACTATGGTTGCCAGCATATATGGACTTGGCTTGATTGTCTAGCTTTTTATACCCTTCACCACATTGTGGTACTGGATATTATGTCTTTATGCATAAGTTTGTAACAGGCAAAATGAAACGAGAAAGACCCGTGGTTCCTTTTGAGAATATGGATAGAATCACTTTCTGAGTCGATTTATGAATGACCGTCCGTCCGTCTGTCCATGTTAAATTGCAAACAAAGTACATGTCGCATTTATGATCCGAATTGGATGAAATTTGGCACAGCTCATTTGTTTGGCCCAAGGACAAATCCTATTGAAAATCGGTTCAGATTTAGATATAGCTCCCATATATAGTTTCGTCCAAAATATGGCCGATTGACACAAAATTTCGCACAACGTATAAACTACTGTGTGGAAAGTTTTGTTGAAATCGTTTCAGGTTTAAATATAGCTCCCATATATAGTTTCATCCGATTTTAAGCTAATGATGCACCAAAGACCAAAAAAAAAACGATTAACACATAACACACAATACTGCACAAAGTACTGAAGTCAGTATAACCTAATGTATTGAAACTTTCGTGGAAATCGGCTCTGTTTTATATATAACTCCATATATATTTTCGCCCGATTTTAAATCAATAATGAACCAAGACCCAAAATATGGCCGATAGGCACAAAATTTTGAACATCATACAGGAGTTAGTATAACCTACCGAGTGACAAGCTTCATTGAAATCGGTTCAAATTTGAATATAGCTCCCATATATATTTTTTCCGATTTTAAGTAAATGATGTATCAAGGACCCAAAAATATGGTCCATATACACAAAACGTACTGAAGTTAGTACACTGCGTATCATAACTATAGACGCACCTTTAATTCAATTGGTATGTTAGTTGACAAATAAAATGGACCCATTATGTTATGGTTCACAATAAAACGATCAAAAACACATATTATTCAACAAAAATAATTAATTTATTCTTTATGGTTTCGCCGAATTCTGCACTTTCAAAATTACTGCATAACTATAGACGCACTTTTACAAAATTAGATAAATTTATTTTTTAAAACTTAAATAAAATAAAATAATTTTTATAAATAATGGGTAGGGCCTCCCTTATTTTGCATAAGTTCAAAAATTTTATCCACTACACTGTTGATCCAAATTTTTCGCAAGACTTCATCGATTGACCGCCATTTATCGGTAATCTTCTAGACACGACGAGTCAAGATTCCACACATGTTCTCGATCGGATTCTGGTCGGAAATTTTAATATTTTTTGATTTTAACCATACTTGAGTACGGCGACTTTTATGAACTGGCGCGTTGTCCTGTTGAAAAACGAGTACTTCATTGTTGCTGCTTTCCCAAAATGGCAATAATTTTTCTTCCAAGACTTGAACGTACTCTATTGAATTCATCCGACAACTATAGTCGGCATACCAAAATCTCAATAGTTTAGGGCAATTAATCCATCAAATATTTATTGTACTAAATTCAGTACAATTTAGAATTTTGTGTACACTTTCATTGTACACTTCCAAATCCAACTCATTATCTCAACCATAAGCAATGATCTGCATTATTTCATCAACTACTACAACATTGTATTAACTTAGAACACTAATTTTCGAATCGACCAATATATATATATATGTCACAACATGTGCTAACATAAAATATTTTATGCAAATATTACTTATATCCCCTGAAAATCCAGGAGAGTGTAATGATAAATTACAACGTCCATAATACCAGAAATGAAATGGTATTGTTATATGGGAGCTATAACAAATAGAGGACCGACATAATTCCAATACCAAACTTCCCAGGAGTAGTATCAATTTATGTATATCATAATTTAAGGTTTTTAAATATTTTTAACAAAACTCAGCATTCCGCATTTTGTCCTTTTATTAGTTCTAGTTATTATAAATCTAATCTATAATTAATGGAAGTTATCGCCACGATGACTTAATGTATTTTACATGTTTATTCAAATTATATAAATAGAAGAAAATTATATAATGTGACACCTAACTCACAAGATATATGATGGCTTATGATTATGCAAATATATTTATAAAACAAACCAAACAAAAAACTAACTAATAAAAGTTATAGGTTTCTCATTAGTCAAAATCCTACCAAAAGTTTATGATGTCGTAAAGCGGAATTTGCATTCGATAAAATAGCAAAAATATGATGAAATGGAATTGATTATTTTTTTTTTTTTTTTGGATTTTCACGATAACCTATGCAGTCACAGCCACAACCATAGGATATGTTCCTAATCTTATCTGTATTAATTTGAATTTAATAGAAGGTTGGGGAATTTATTTGAAATAAAACGGTAGAAATGGTTAATTCCCCCTCCTTTTATTGGGGGTGGTATTTTGTTCACAGTAGTCAAATGAGCCCACTCATCAATTTAATATCTGTCATTTATTGTTAGTTGCTTACGTCGGTATTTCGTAAAAAAAAACGACTGTCCGTATACAGTCAAAATAATGATTCAGCGAGTATTTTTAATCGTTATTAATAATAAATCAAAAATAGATCCTGGAGATTCGTCGATCGGTTTTATAAAGCAGCCATATTCAAAATGTAGTGATTTTTGTTGTAAATATTTGGTATATATAGTGACTTTCCAGTAAGGAAAGTAGTAAAGTCGGACTGGGCCGACTATATGATACCCTTCACCACTTTGGGGATATTCTACATATGTATCTTTACAGATGTCGTCTTTTCGAAGGAATTGAACGAACTTAAAAATGCGATCTTTATCTATAAGTAACCCGACTAAAATCAATCCTTAGACATGTCATTCTGCAATCTATTCCATACTTTGTAAATAGACTTTAAGCACGCCATTTCGTATGCTTCACTGTTTGTAATATCAATCAAGCACCCATTGATTATTTGGTTTACAATCAACATGAATACGTCGAAATTATATATGGCAGCTAGGCTATATCTAAATCTGAACCGATTTCAAGGAAACTTGCTAGATATTAATTTTTATTAATTTCAGTACGTTTTGTCAATCGGCCTCGGTATGGGCCTTTAGCGCACCATTTACTTAAAATCGGACGAAATCTATATGTAAATCTGAACCAATTTCAAAATTGTGTGCCGATCGGCCAATCTTTAGGTCCTTAGTGTACAATATTAATTAAATTGGTCGAAAATATAATTTAAATTAAATCGGTCGAAAATATATATTGAAGCTATATTTAAATCTGAACTGATTTTCACGAAACTTAACACACATCCTTCTGGACTAATGCAGAACCCCATGAAAAATTTCATGCAAATCGAATGATATATAGGGACTTTGGTGCACCATTTACCTTAAATCGGTCAAAACCATATATGGGAGCTATATCTAGATCTGAACCGATTTTCTCGAATCTTAGCACACGTCATTCTAGACCTAATTCAGTACTCTGTGTCTACCATGTGTCTATCTCTTTTCCTTTTGCCTGTTAGAAACATATGCACAAAGACATAATACCCTGTACCACGGTGTGGTGAAGGGTATAAAAAATAAATACAGTAAAATCCCGATAATTCGTAATGTCAAGGGACCGACGGTTTTATGCGAATTAACGAGGTTTTCGAATTAGCGAGGTTTCGAATTAGCGGGGGAATAATGAAATACGAATTAACGAGGTTTTTTATTCAATCGTGAGTATACATACATATTTAGGTACGTATATATATATTTTTTTATTTTTTCAAAACAAAAAATCTTAAAATCAATTTATTGCGGCCAAAAAAAACTTAATTCTTAATTCACCATGGCACGTATCACCCTTCAAACACATTGTTTTCCGGAAAATTATGTTGTGCATTTTCTTAAAGCGATAGAGCCATCCTTCGCTGACTTTGGAATTGTGTAAGCCTAGCGGCAAACGTTTTAGCCTTTTCTATCATAAGCACTCCTCCAATTGGCATATTCGATTGACGGTTTTGCCAAAACCATGCGACAAGTGAATTAAATTCACTGAGATGCAGAAAAATGTGAATAGCCCTATCAATCAACGTTAAAATAATAAAAGTTAGAGAAAGACACACACAAAAACAAATGTATTGCCACTTCAGAACAGAGAATCACTAGTCAGTGGTTTACTGCTAATGTTGTACGATGAGCACAAGAAACTGGATTTTCCTACAAAGAATGCGGCGCCCGCTACTTTAAAATGCACGAATCATGTAGCTCATCCGATCATGTAGCTCATCTCGAAAGAGAAATTAATAAAAAACATTTACATGAATGATCCTTCGCCCTAAAAAGGCATAAAAACAAAACTCAAAAATTCAGTTTGAGCCCGGCTGGGATTTGAACCCTGGCATCTGTTGGTGTCCGGCGCCTTAGCGTACAATAATTCAAGGTAGGACAGCTTAAGGTGAATAATAAAAAATCTACTATGTAGGTAGTAGCTTCTTCTGCCAATTATAAAGAAAACGTACGCAACAAGTTATTGTGTTTATTTGCCATTTTTTCAACACAAAAATAAAAACGCGAAAAAATTAATGAAAGGCTATGATTTCTTCTTCAAAATCCGGTAAGGAATACCATGAAATGTTTGACATGATATTCAACACAAAACACACACATACACAAAATATGTATTTTGATTTGAAAGAACAAGTCACCTTGAGAACAAATTGTACTCAGCTTGGAGCAATACCCTACCTTGTAATAATTATACCATGGGTTTGAAAATCGACCAGAAATCCCAAAATACCCAGTATTGGGGAACACTGTTGAGCACCCAAAATGTATGTTTTTCAGCTACCCAAAATAAACATTTTCGAATCGTATGTTAAGTTTTAAAATAATATGTCTTTTTTTATGAACATAGTTAGTAACTGTCTTGAGTTTGGATACCAATAAAAAAATTAAGCGATGTTCTGTGAAAATTTCTGCGAAATATAATCAATATTTTTCGAGGAAAAGGTGTTTTTCAATGGGCGCGTGGGTGGTACCACCCCCTTAGTATTCCTTGAAAATTAGTAAACACCTGAACATTCTGTAAAAATTTCAGAGGAATCGGTTCAGTCGTCTTGAGGCCAAAGCGTTAAAAAAAGTCGTATGGACGCTCCATTCAAATTACCGAAAACAATAATATCAGCGAAATTCTGCATGTTTTGCACGTACAAATTTTCCCAACGTTTGTTCGATTGTGACGAAATTTTACCCAGCATACCGAAATAAATCTGGAATAACGTGTGTTAAATTTGCTCTCATATATATTTTCTACGAATGCTGTTGACCGTTTCAAGTTTACTTCAATTCAAATAGATCCAGATTTATATATAGCTCTCATACATAATTTTGTTCGATTTATAAGCGTGAACACCGGTTATAACGAACTTTATTTTTAGCGAAAACATTTCCTCGTCCCGAAGTTTGAGGACATCTTTTTTATACAAAATTTTCTCTTATAGCGAACTACGGATATAGCGAACTTTTTCTACAACGAACTATTTATTCGGTCCCACCTTTGAATTTTCATATATTTTAAACTTGCTACAAATCTACTTAAGGGTCGTACCTAAATTCATGCGTATGAATACGATTTTATTCATCTCAAAAGTTAAATACATGTATTTCAATTAATGTGACCCTAATACGCATTGCGTATAAAAATATAAAGTTGAAAAAATTCTACAATGACAATGCGTATTTTTGAATTTTTTGAAAATAGAATTCGTCATTGAAAAAATTGCCACTAAACCTACCAGTTTATATATTTTTTTTCTGCTAAGCCTTACCTTGGATATAACGAATTTTGCCCAAATATAGATAGAAGGGAATAGTAACTAACCTTTAATAAATTGACTTGAAAAAAATCTATTTGAGCCTCATGAAGAGTCATAAAGCCAAATGTTTCCATTCCACATGCTGTCTGCAGGATGTCATACAAACAGTGTTGCCAAAACTCTGTTGAGAAAAAATGCTAGATTTTGTTGAAAAAAATGCTAGAAAGTGCTAGAAAATTTAAAAAAGTGCCAGAAAAAAGTGCTAAAAATTAAATGAATAAAATTGTTAATATGTAATAATGAAATATTCATCAGAGACCCCATTTTTCTTAAAGGCTATTCTTTGTCGATTTAGCCATGTCCATTCGATTGAGGTCGCAATATTGAAAACAGAGCTTTGGAATTTTGCCCATATATTGCACTACTCCTAGGACATTTGGTATTGGAAATTAAATATATTGGTCTTTTTTGTGTATACCATACCCAATATTTGATTTTTTTAAGGTTTTGGGCACATTTTCAACCTAATATGCGGTTTTGTATTTCGGATTCTCCCTGTGTAGAAAGTCTTCTTACTAAAAATTATCAACATTGGTCCACTTTTAAACGTAGCCCTCATAAACACGTTTTAAAATCGAATTGGCTTTAATTTGATATTTCAAATTGAGTAAAAAATCTCCTTATCAGAAATTATTAATATATGTACATATTTAGGGGTTGCTGGTTAACGGCAGCACCCCATTATACCAAAGTAACTGTAATTTCATATTTCGAAGGATATAAAGTGACTTTGGTGCACTATTTACCTAAAATCGGCTATATCTAAATCTGAACCGATATTCATGAAATTTAACATAGATCTTTCTGAAATTTTGCATTACCATATGCAAAATTTCAAGCCAATCGTAGGATATATAGGGACTTTGGTGCACCATTTACATAAAATCGCACAACAATTTATATGGGAGCTACATATATCGAAATCTGGACCGATTTTCTCGAAACTCACCACCCATCATTGCAAACTTAATTCAATACTCTATGCCAAATTTCGTGCAAATCGAAAGATATATAGGGACTTTGGTGCACCATTTACATTAAATCGGACGGAAATATATATGGGAGCTATATCTAAATCTTAACCGATTTTCACGAAATTTAACACACGTCTTTCTAGGCTTAATCACTATGCACAAATTTCGTGCAAATCGAAAGGATATATGGGGCCTTACCTTAAATCGGACGAAAATATATATGGAATCTATATCTACATCTGAACCTATTTCCACAAATAAATGAGCTGTGCCAAATTTAATCCAATTCGAATCAAAAATGCGAGTTGTACTTTGTTTACAATTTAACATGGACAGACGGACGGACATGCATAAATCGGCTTAAAAAGTGATTCAATGCATATTCTCAAAAGGAACCGTGTGTCTATCTCGTTTCCTTTTGCCTGTTACAAACATATGCACAAATAAATAAGACCCTGACCCTAGTGTGGTGAAGGGTATAAAAATATATGTTTGCCGACATTTTTCTATTTTGGTCCTGTTCGGTACTCTTAAGTGGTTTTAACTTGGCATTCAGGATGGCCGGTGCATTAAAAAACTTATTTTCAGAAAATTTCAATGGACCGCTTTATTTGTTTTTTTCAAATAAACAATCTACTAGCAGACAATGTCATAGTCACCATATGAAGTACCTGCTTACAAATCTACTGTCACTTTTTTAACATTGGAAAATCAAATTCAACGCGTGAAACATAGGGAAATTTCAATGCGTTAATATGAAATCGAAAAACGGGAAAATTTGTTGGGATGAAACAAAAATTACAAAAAATTACTGAAAAATAAAAAATGCTAAAAAAGTGATAGGTGCTAGATCACTTTTTTGGTGCTAAACGAGTTTAAAAAGTGCTAAATCTAGCACTAAAAGTGCTAAATTGGCAACACTGATGAGACATCTCTCACGTTTTTCTCATTATGAAGTTGCCTTTAAAATTTCAACAAATCATATAACAAAACGGTGCATATTTGGCCCAAATCGGACATTCCGAAGCATGTTAAATAAAGTCCTGTAGTTCATATAAAAATAATGGATATCTTTTCCCCCTAACCAATTCGTGTTGAATAATCTTTAATTCGCGATGAGTCCTCATTATCGCATGAGGACTCAGGACTTTATCAAGGGCCCCCTCGTACGTCCCTGGTACACTGGTCATTGTTTTTTTAATGTGATAATAGTGATATTGATCCAATTTGCAATATTGCAATAGATATTTACCTATGTCAGGTCCAAAGATGGCATCTCCCCAACAATGGGTCAATTGTGAATGCAGTTATAATGACCGAAAGGTGGACTTTATAATATCCGTCTATTAAAAAATACACAATTAGTAACCTCTTAATACATTTTACACACTGATTTTGGCCTGGTGTTATTTCTAATGAATTAGTTTAACAAATTTATTACTCTAACAAATATATTTATTACGATTTCATTTTTCAATTAAGTATTGGCGCCGTTTCTCTATTAAAATGAGTCAAGAACAATACAAAACAACGCATTGCTTCCGTTTAACTGACAAAAACTCATTAAATTTGAGTGCAAATGAAAGAGAGTAAAAAGAAAACAAAAACAAATGTTTATATTGCATTCACATACATCGTACATGTCGATACTCGTTTAGACAGCTATTCACTATTCACAAAAAAAGAGAAACAAGTGTTTCCTGCTGCCATTTCCTTTCGATGTCGATTTACTATTTCATTTAGCAAATATTCGTACATATACATATTCGTACATATGTATGTGTGTACGTAAAAACCTTGGGAGCAAAAATGCGTATATTGCGTGCCATGGCTGGTCCACTTTATGACCTCTCAATGTTGTTGTTGTTAAATGTCTAGTTTTATATTTACAAAAATTCTCCGGTATTTATTTTGTTGTACAAATGTGATGTTAAGGCTAAGTTTTGTTTTGTTCAAATGATGTATGGGCGATGTAGAAAAATTGAGTTATTTGCACATTGATTGTGAAGGGAGGCGGATAAATAAGAATGGACGACAGTGGTACCCGGTTTTCTGAGAAGAGGTAATATTTTTATTTATCCGACTTTTTTGTTGTAAAATTTAATAAATTCCATGACTGACCTTTGGAATTAACTAGAAACATTGTGAACCTCTTGAGAAGAAACCAGTGAGAGGTGCAGTATAGTCGGACTGGGCCAACTATTTGATATCCTACACAACTTCCACGAAAATATAACATTCTATAATTCTGAGCTTGGACAATATTTTGCGATATTTGCACCTTGACCGTCTGCAGGTCAACAAATAGTACTAATATTCAGTACAGGCCTTCTAATTACTTGTCCAGGGTCTATGAATTTCAGGGTTAAATCTATACGGTGTAGGATACAAATTTTGCCATTTTCGCACAAAAGTCAGGGTGCATTTGACCCACTGAATATTGACCGATCTTTATCAAAGCAGGCATGCTTATTCTTTGGCCCAATTCCCTTCTCCATGTAAAAATTCGAAGTTTGGGCCATAATTGCGGCCTCTGGAGCGACCAGAAAATGGAACAAAAATAAAGTTTTTGGTCCATTTCATCCGCTAAATATTAACAGATTTTTTACCAAAAACAATAGGGGTCAGAACCCATTCTACATGCAAAATTTCGTGGCCTGTTCGTGTTTACAAATTACTGACTGACAGATGGACGTACGGATCGATTCAGCTAGTCTATATATGTCGATCGGTATATATAAAAGTGGGCTTAGGACTAATATTTCGCGGCGTTACAAACTCTTGGGGCTGCACAAAGCTATAATACTCTTACAACATAGTTGTAAAGGGCATAAAAATCGAACATTTAGAACCAGCAATGATGCGAAGAATAATACCGTTTATGTTACACAAAAAAAAAAAAAATTGCGAATAATTTTGTTGTAGACCTTAAGAAATACTCCTCCTTTACTGTAGGAACTTTTCGGATCTTTTGTCTATAGAAGATGCCCTTCAGTAACACACAGAAAATAACTTAGGGTTGTCTATAGAGACTTCATTTAGGTAGGGGCTGCCTACAGATCGTCTATAGGGACTACGTTCAGGTTATCTAAAAAGACTCGTCACAGTTCGTATATGGATAATGTATTCATACCTTCAGATCGTATATAGAGACTCTCTTCAGGCCGTCATGTTGTTTATAGAGACTCCATTTATGTAGTCTATATAGTCTGCCTTTAGGTCGTCTATAGATACTGAAACTCTCTTTAGGTACTCTATAGAGACTCCCTTCCGGTCGTCTAAATATACGCCTTTCAAATCTATATAGACTATGTAGACTCACTTTAGTTAGTCTAACGAAACTTCCTTCAGGTAGTCTGCATGTCGGTAGAGACTTATTGAAGGACGCCTAAAAGAGACTACCTTAAGGTCGTCAAAAGAGACTCCCTTTAGGTACTCTATAGGGACTGTTTTTAGATCGTCTATAAACACTCCCATCAGGTCGTTATAGAGACTGCTTCCAGATATTTTATAGACACTCCCTTTAGGCCTTCAAGTCATCTATGGTGACTCTCTTCAGCTCTTGTGTAGAGACTCCTTTCAGGTCTTACATAGATAATGCTTTCAAGTCCTCCAAAAAGACACGTCACAGTTCGTCTTCACAGTCGTAGAGACTTCCTTCGATATATTGAACTTCCTAACACAGGTTTTAACCTGAATGTTAGATAAAGGTCCTGAACCCATTAAGAATTTTTAGTGAACACCAAATCGTCGTGGAGAAAATGAAAAGTTTTTTAATTGTTCGACAATGACTCCAGAATTCCCATGTACTTCGATATTCCATGAATTACATCCAATGTTGATCCACACTCACTACGCCCAATGATACAACGAAACATGATAATTTGTTGCGTTGTTGCACGAATGCCTGTACAAGGAAACACACTTAAAGGCATATCCTGTTTTCATGGCTCATCAACTAATTGCTTGTTGTTCGTTTCATAGAATGGTTGAGTGATGGTGCGGTACGCTATTGGCTGCTGCTGCTCTTCGTGATGGTGGTGTTATTGGATATTTGCAATTATTTTTATTTCTTGTTTTTGTTTGTTGATTTTCTTTTTCTTCTTCATTTGATAAAACTCACTTTTCACTTAGTTTTTGTAGAATAATCAACAATCGTTGAGCTGAGTATTACACTCAGTGGTGTCATTTGAATGTCATGGAATGTTATGGAATTACCTAAAGATTTGGTTCGTAGGCGTGTATGTTTTTTTTCGATAATAAAAATACAATGTTTGTCAAAAAGGAAACTTTAAATAATTGAAAAGTATTTAGGAGATATTTTTAGCGAACACACTTGTTTATGGTACTTAAATAAATAAATTTAAAACCATACCAATGATATGAATTCGCATTTGTTTAAGAGGGTTTCCATGCATTTCAAGATATATAAATTAAAAATAAATGAGTATCAGAGTTAAGTATTTGTATTAGCAAAGAAATCAAATTTAATAGACGCATTTAAAAGAAATTTCGAAAAGACGGGGATTTGTAAACATGTCATGTATTCATTCAGATATTGAATTTCAAAGAAATACTTTGTTAATTTATGGTGAACAATTGTGTAAATATATGTAAATAAGAGCAGATTTTGTGTTTCTTGCTGTGTAAAATATTCAATTTTTAAACTGTACGGTATAAAGCATTAAGACCATAAACAATTTCTTATGACATGGTCCTGTAGGAATCAAAATAATGGGCAATGATAGACTTGTTATCCTAAATGACGGCTGAAAAATTCATAAAAGTATACGGAAACAAATGTTAGGGAATATCCAAATGAAGACTATGCCACTACCCAGCTTTGGCAAGCCTTTAAACACAATTATAGGGAAATTATATTATCTAACAACTAACCGAACTAAGGGGCTGAGAATTGAAAAGACTGGAGGTCTTCACTGAGATCACATTATTTCTAGATGTATAAGAAGTCGAATCCCAAAATGTTTTCTTCTATCTTTCCGCATAACAGACTTTTTTCTAGCTTAAGAGAACCTCACCCCCATGTGGTACTCTGAACAAGTATCACTAAATTGCGATCCTGGGCATACATATTAAAAACTTCATTTGACCACAATGTGAAGTGAATATTAAATTTGTCCTTCCGTTTGCAAAACGTCGATTAGAATAAAATCATATATTGATTTATTCCGCCAGTCTGTTTAAATCACAATAGAACTTGCAATATTTAAGATAGAGCTTTGAAATTATACACATTGCTACTGTTCTTAGGATCTTGGGCATTGAAAATGTATTGATACAGTTTTGAAGGAAGCTCCAATTTTCAGAATTTTGAGGCTTTCGCCACGTTTTTCATCCTAATCAGTTGCTTTTGACATTGTATGTTTTCACTAGGTAGAAAATGTTGCTTTTAACCATCCACTATTTATCCGCTTTTTAGTGTAGACCTCAATAATAGGTATTTTGAAGATTTTTGGTATGTTTTTAACAGAATGTGTTATAATTTTAAACTAGGGATTCTAATTGAGCAGAAAATCTCCCTGCCAAACCCATGTTTTGAGGTAGCCCCTATATAACGGTGGCATCCATTATTCGGTATTTTTTGTGGTCTGATGAAAATAATCAGTATATGCCGGAGTGTAATTTGGATCATTACTTTTTCGGTTCATAAACAACCTTGTACCACATAATGCCATATCATATTCTCCATAGGAATTGTGAATCGTTGTAGAGGGTTCTTAACGACGATATTACTTGTTTTACAGTGACAACTTTTCCATTTTTCACCAACCAAGAAACCGGTCTTCTAAATTACAGATACCTTAGCGAAAACCTTCAACATATTGACAATTTGGTCTGTGGGAGTTGTGTTAGTGTTATCTTTCAATTCTAATCAGTAAATTTGTCCCATGTGGTTTTGGTCATTTTTGGCCGTGGTCGTCACATTGTGAAACTTCATCGGAAATTTTCTGTAAATATGTTTTTCATTTTCCAAAAAATCGGAATAGAAAATTACAGTGATTTCGTTTGAAAAATAGGGTTTAGACATTCGAAATATCGAAAATGGGACGAAACTGCTTTAAGGGAACCCCCTCCATTCTCGATTTTAATTTTTCAAGATTTTCAATGGGCTGGTAAATCAATACCAATGCTTGTTAAGGTTTGTAACTTTGCACATATATATTTGAAGATTTGAAAAGGAAGAAAAATAATTTACAAAAATTTTTTCTTGTTGTTTTTTGTGATAAAAGAAAAGTCCTTATTTTTGATGGCGGGCATGATAACTCCTCACTGGAACATCGGAAACCGAAAATTCCAACGGTGTTAGAAAGAGTACATGTCTGCCTCTCGTATGAACTAGGATTATTGACTTCGCTCTAAAATTAACAAAATGGCGGACCTTTGAAAAAATATTTTTGGAAAATCGTCGATTTTTTTTTTCCAAAAACCAAGTTAAAAAATAAGGAAGATTTTAACCGATTGGCTTTATCCTAGTTCATACGATAGCTATACACTCATAGAGAAACGTGTAAAAATTTGAAATCGATTGGGTTATTAGTTTTTGAGTTATCGTGCCCGCCATTCGCAAAAAAACGTTTAGAGAAAAACGCGTTTAACGTTTGAGAAGCCGTCACTTGATGCTGACACAATAAATCGGCTATATCTTCAAGAGTTCTTGAGATTTCTACTTGAAATTTTGTAGGCACATTCTTGAATTAGTGTAGATTGGAATTAAGTCAACAAAAATTTTGACCCCGAGAATGGGGTCCATTTTCTATACCAATCATCGTAGGAGAAGGATTTCGATACGCAACCTTTGGATCACCCTGGTTATTTAAAATTGTCTATAATAGATATGGTCTGGATTTCGGATTGTATTTTAGGTCAATTTATGCCTAGCCTCATTTTTGGTAAGTTGAAGGAATGGTTTTGTTGTATTCAAAGGATTGAACTTTTATTGTCGAACAATACATATCTAATTTGATATTATATTTCATTATAATTATAACTATCTTAAATTCCATTTTCTTACTTACCATAGGGTATAAATTATTCCTGCAGGAAATAATGTCAATTCTAAATGGTAATAATGATAATATGGATTTTAATATATCACTTTTGAAATATTAAGCATTTAATTTACATTTAGTAATGGCTTAGTAAGAGACTAATTAATTAATCCACAAAGGATACTAAAAGCCATAATATGTACATATAAATATTGTTTTTTTTCTGAGCCGATTTGATTTAATAAACCCTCAAGATAGTTTACTTAATTTCTAGTAGAAGACAAGTATCAACATATTACTTCTTATAGACTCAATAAAATCATATATTCTATAAATATATGCATTTATTTTAAAATCAAATCCTATGTAATCCCATTGGCCAATGAACCAAAAAACAAAGTCCTTTATTTGTTCCTATTCAATATTCACATAACTCAACTTTTGTCCCCCACCCAAAAATAGGAAACCACTCAGTCAGTCAATGGGCAATCATTTAAATGACAAACATAAATCAGTTGTCAGAATAAAAATCCTGATGTTTCGATTGGATTTGTTGGTCGTTGTTGTTACTGTTGTTGTTTTTTATGTCACATCTTATTCAAATCAATTAAAAGATTAAAGAAATGTTACAAAATGTAGCAATAAAAAAATATGAAATACCAATATCCCTTGCACCCTCACCCCCTACATTCATATTTCAACGGCATTAAGGACAAATAAATGTTGCCTCTGGTGACCGTTATAATTCCTTTAAACCCCCAACCCCACTCGCTTTGTAAATACTTTATTGTTTCCGATGAAAGTCTATGGATAAATAATAAAAAAGAACGAAGTATTGAACGGAAAGAGAAGAGGAAATCAATGAAAAACAACAACATGTCATAAAATGTGTATGAAAGGGAACGAAAAAAAAGAAATTCTATTACACCGAAGGAAATTGTTGATGGAAGAGTTGATTGCTTGTTGGCATCGGGAGCGTATAATGAATGTCATTTGAAAATCATACGACACCAGGTATGGTAAAATGTTGGTATAATCTGTTAGAGAACGCTGAGGGTGATTAAAATTACCAATACACCAATGAGATGCTTAAGAAAAATATATCACATGGTATAAAGAACCAAAGAGTGCTTCTAAAGTTTATTTAAATAGCCGCTGGGGTTCGGATTACATTTAGGACCCGAAACACATGGGTGTGTTAGAAGAGGGAACTCACATTTATAATTGGATGGTTTAATACTTATTACTACTGCCGTTATTACACAACTTTAACAGTGTATTATTTAATACTCAATCGAATTAAAACATTTATAACAAAAATCCCATGAAGTCAGAGAAAGGCTGCAGACACAGAAAATATAACTCTCAAACAATTGCAATCAATATACAGTCAACTTTCAAAACATATAGACAAATAATTTCATATGTTAAAGTATTTCGATCAAAATGAAAGGAAATAAAAATTGAAATGAAAATTGAGAGACACAGAGGATACCCTTAAAGGATATGTATGCATTACTTGCTTCCCCCCTTTGACAACAAGTCTTTGATGCATTGTGTTATTGATAGCTTTGTATGCCTTTGTTCGAGCAAATGTTGTTGCTAGCCATTGTTTGGATTATTGCAACGACAAAGTCAAGTAAAAAATCAAAATTACAATTACAACTGTTTGTTCAACACATCGAGACATAACCCTAATTCCACATTTATACCATCAATCTGCCAATGTTTTGTGGAATTTCTGTGAAGGGGACGGAACTTCGTCCGATCTTCTTCTTTTTAATTTGAGCCCCCTTTAAAAAAAAATTCCTTGAATTTCATCATCATCCATATCACAGTAACATTTGTAGTAACATCAATCTAGTTCGACGGATTACCAAAAACAAGGGGAGACCATGTTACCAACATGTTTGTTGCACTCTCTCCTAGGGCACACGTTTGCGGTGAAAGCGTTGCCTATATGAGTCTGTGAACATATCCCATTGATTCAATCTGCAATCGAATCTAGAGCAATCCTACCAAAAAGGTCTGTTCAATTTATGTTTACACTTCATATAGCTTCGGCAGTGAGTAACAGTGAGAATGTATTTACGAAAACTGATTAAGGATTTTATGTGGGAAATTTTGTCATGAAGATGAGGTATATAAATTTTCAGGAACTCATTATTTTTTTCGGCAGATGACTGTACTGATAGATATCTCGTAAAGTATCGATATAACAATTTCAAATTTATGCTCGTCATTACATCGCACGGAAGCTAATAATTGGCGATAACTGTTTTAAACCATTCACAAAAAAAAAAAAAAAAAAAAAAAAATGGATTTCTTTTTCTCCAACCTAATATTATCGAGAAGGAAATAATGTGGAACCTGTAACTAATATGTGAATTTAGATACTGTTGGGGCCACTCACCCAACTTACCAAGACTGACCACCACGGATGTCCAATGTCCGATTTGCCCGCACCTTCTGGGACGATATCTATGACTTCGCCTGTGGCTGTGATTTATGCATTCAAAATATTTAACATCGATCTTTGGAATTTTTCACACCTATAGGATTAAGAAGTATTTGCACTTTTTCAGCCGAATTGGCTGTTCAGATGTAAATGCATATACTCTAAATTGTGTAGGCACCGACAGACGATGGTCCTTTTTAAACTGCTCTTTAACTCCATCTCTTAATAGTATTTTTATACCCTCCACTATAGTATCGAAATATTAATTTCCGACCCTGTAAAGTATATATATTTTTGATCAGGGTAAAATTCTAAGACGAATTGTTGTAATCACGCTATCTTCTGAAGGAATTGAAATAGGTCGCCAACATTCTGCATAGAGTCGTTTTTTGTCTGCAGGCAGGTCAAGTTCGAAGATGGGTACCAAATGTCTCCACTAAAAGTTATAAATATCGGTCCACTTTTTCTCGTAGACCCTATATAACGGTACACCCAAATTTACGGTATTTTGGGGGGTTTTAAACGCGTTTTTCAACTGAATTCGCTGAAATTTGGTACCACATTTCTCCACTAAAAATTTTAAATATAGGTCCACTTTTTCTGGTAGCCCCATATACCGTTTTCTCCAATTTACGGCATTTTTTGTGGTATTTTTTAAGGGTTTTTAAAGCGAATTTGCTGAAATTTGGTACAATGGGTTCTTATTGGGTACCAAATTTCTTCATTAAAATTTATTATACAAATTTTCCTACCAAAAATTATTAATATTCGCTCCTTCTAGGGGTAGTTCCGTGTGTAGGTGCTGTCCCCATATAGGCGTATTCTACCATAGCCGTTACTCGCAATAGTCTGTTTTACCCTACAAATTATAGAATTCTAAGACAATTTTGCCATCGGTTGTAATCATTCCGCTTTTTAAGTATAGGTATAGGTTCACTTTTTGGTATGTTCCCTATATTTTCATTTCAAGTATCTGTCAGTATAGGGAGGGTATTATTTGAATACCCTCTGTCTGTCCAAAGATCGACCCGGCCGAACTTAACCCTTTTTCACTTGTTACCGCTTAAATCGATATGATATCCAATGACATGTTTCGGTGAATTCCTAAAAATAGTACTTTGTACTGAAATGCAATGAGGGTAGCCATTTTTATCCTCGTTACATTATTTTTTTAAATTAAAGTTTAAATCATTATTCCGAATTCTATTTTTATTCCCCTAACTCATTCATCAATACAATTTGTGTGCCTTTCCAAAATATATTTTTAATACAAACAACTATTCCACCCTACAAATGAAAACAAAATAATTTAATTCTCCTCAAAATCAAAACAAAAATTAAATTGCCTTAGTTATTTGCACCCACTGTACGAATGGTTAGCCTGCATTTCAAAAAAAATTATTCAATTTTGAATTGTAACTTTGTGTTTGTGTTGATGCATGCTTGGATCATTGCTCACCAATCCCATATTTCATCAGCATCATCATCAAAATTGAACCGACCGCACCGAAAATACACAAACAAACCAATAACCAGGCCAAGTCGGGCTGGACGTGTCGGTTAGGTTCGAACAGGCCAGTCAGGCCACTCTCTCTCTCGATATGAAAATATGAAATCAAGGGATAAAACTGAAAAGTCCCAATTACATTTCAATTTGAATTGAATTGAATTTAATTGACCTATCAAAGAATTGACACGTAGATACATTTTTAGTTTTGCCAGGATTTATGTGGACGGTTAAATGTGGTTGCCAGTTATCGTTTGCAGTCCTTGTTCGGCACGACAGGATGCTGGATGTTGTTGAATGGTTGTTGATTCGAATGCTTTGTGCGGCTTGGATTATTCGAATCGGCGAAGGATATGTCGTCGGTGACACCAGTTGGATTGTTGGTGGAGTGGCGGAGGGCACCCCAAAACAACCGCCCACACTGATGGTTAGTTGAAGTCATCTGGAACGAAGTGAAGCGAACTGAAATCTATGAATGTTGACTGGTTTTCAGTGAGATTTGTTTTTTTTGTTGTTGCTGTTTTTTGTGTTCGTTCGTTCTCTCTTTTCTTAAGACATGTTAATATTTGCGCTTTTGAATTGGCTTAGTTAAGTTGGTTTGTTAGTTATTGGCTGGATGCGATAACATATCCAACTTAATAAGAAAATTGTGTGGTATCCACATTGTGGTCTTAATGCGACCAAAAGTAGGCGTTGTCGAAGGAGGATTGTGTAAAAAACATGAAAGATATCTTTTGCCACCAAGAGGAATGTTTACAAAGTGCATAAATCAAAATAGACAAATAAGATTTAGTTGGTTAAACCCATCTCTTCTTTTCATACTTCATTAGCCACAAAAATATAAATGGAAATTTATTTTGAAATCAAACAAAATAATTTATTATCAAAGAAAATGTCAAGGTATCCGTGCAAGGACCTGTGCTAAATTTCGCCATAGTTAAGAATTGCAATTTGGAAGAATATGTTCATGGACTACCTTAAAGAGACAAGAATTTTGTCGAACGAAGCCGACTTATATTAATAATTTTCTGAACAACTCAAATTAAAAAACTTAAATCGTTGTTTTACCCACCCTCCACCAATGGTTTGACATTCAAAATACCTAAAATTAATGGAGAAAATCATGTTGTTTTACATTCTCCAAGTACTGATTAGTGGGGCTACCATTAGTGGGGTTACCATTATTGATCTTTTACAAAGGGGTCTTCCTATTTGCAGTTTATAAAAGTTTTAACAGCATCTTTCCACTAAAGGACACTAATTTGGTATCCGGTTTTGTGTAAACTGAAATTTCTAACAGACCACTACTTATCCAATTTTGATACCCTACACTATTATGTTCTTAGGGTATTATAGCTTTGTAACGCTGGCCCTAGGCCCAATTTTTAGTATACTGGTCGTGATACCACGACTAGCTGAGCCTTTATAGTAAACTCTACAAAAGTCACAGTTATATGCCAATGCTCACGAAATGTGGCATGTTGGCTGGGTTCCAGCCAAAGAAGACCCTAGTTATTGTTGGTAATGATCGGTTAATATTTAAGATAGGAAATGGATCAGCAACTTTATTTTTGTCAGTCTCAAGTCTCCGCAATTATGCCCCGAGCTCACGAAATTTTACACCAAAAGGGATCTGACCATTAAAATATCATGAATATTTTAAAGAAGATCGGTCAAATGGCGTTTATATCTACTCGTGGAGGAAAAAGGCCTGAGAAGTTGATGGTATATCCATGAGGAGTGGTCGACTTTTAAATTGATAGCAAATTTATTGTTGCATGCACTCGGATGTGGTATTGCCATTACCACAGTAGAGAGTAGCACTTGTTGCAAGGAAATTTTGCATGCGGTTCCGGTTATGGTTAAGGACGACGCTTATAATTTGGGATGATGGAGATATTTTGGTGATGAAATGGATAAAAACATGTTTTTGTCTGATTTTCTAGTTACTCTAGACGCCATAATTATCAGCTCAATACCACAAATTTTCAATGGGGTAAATTTTTACTCCGGTAAAACATGATTCGGAAAATATGCCATAGCCCAGATATTCTTTATTCAAGAGTTTTTGAAAATTTCACTTGAAAGTTTAAATAAAAAAATAAATTTATTTTTTTGAAAATGAGATTGGGAGGGGTCCCTTTGATGTCATATCAAGCCTTGAATGAATCATTCCGCCAGTGTTCAATCTTTGACCTAGTACATCTTATTGATGGCCGAAAGAGTTTTTATTCAATTTATTTCTGGAATATTAATTTTCTTCGAATAATTCTCCTTTAACTACAACCTTGACCTTCAGGTAGACATCATGTTAACATGCAGTAATGGATAAGATATTTTACATAAAATATATGCATAAAAAAGCACGTTGCCGAAGGCTACTACAGTAGTCCACAAACATGGTTGTGGACACTGTTGAAAAAAAATAAATCCAATTATAGAAAGTTTATTTTTTTGCAATAACTTTGGTTGTAGTTTCTTGTATTTTTACACTGAATTGCAATATTGACATTCACTTTTTTATTCCGATAATAATTTGGTGCAGGTGTTGTTCCGCATTTTGCTGTTGATGCTGATGTTGTGGCAGTGGTTTTCGTGTCTTTCAACATATAAAACTACAAGAAAATAAGACAGGTGGAAAGTTCGGATGGGTGTTTTTTTTCTGAAAGTAATACCAAGACGTGCATGCAACACAATACGTATCTGTCTGACAGTAATATTGATATTCTTGAAAAAAAGAAGAATACAAAAAAAGTTACGAAAATATATGTTTGTACGTGTATGCAAACTATGCGTAGTTTTTACGGTAAGAGTGGACGAACATGGAGAAGTCGGTTTTGAAGTTTGGCCTTGAACGAATGTAGCATCTTGAAGTGTTATAATTCAAATCTAATGTTAAGAATGCTATTAAATCATGGACGTAAAGGTCTGCCGGTCGAAATATTTATACAATTACGCATATGGTATGCATTCGAAAATTGCTAAAACTATTCGTGTCTTATATGTTTAACTCGGAATCTAAAATTACAGTCACTGTGATAAGAAAATGTGGCTACAATCTTCAAACGTTAATATTAAACCAAAGCGTAACCCGGCGCCGAAAACCAAAACAAACAAATATTTAATTACTTACATAGCTGGCTTAGGACAGAACGGTTGTTCCATAAGCCGACATTAAAAAAGCGCGTCGGTCTTGTGCGCATCTCATTTAATTTGAAAGACTTGATCATTCCAACGAATTCTTGGCCTTTCCCTTCTGTGTGAATTATCAGTTGACTCGCTTTTATGCCTTTTGAGCTGGGCCATCTTCATCCATTCTCCTAGCTAACGTAGTCACTGCAGCTCGATATGTCTGACTATGTCGATGTCCGAGAATAGATGGTACAACTCATCAACTCAACTCAGATCGGCTCATAGATCTTCCGGAGAATTTTTCTCTCAAACACTCCAAGAGCTGTCTCATCTGCTTGCGCAAGTACCCATGCTTCAGATCCATACAACAGCATGGGTTATATCAGCGTCTTGTAGAGTGTGAGTTTGGAAAGAGGTGGCCTTGCTTTTGTTGCTTATTGGCTTACTCAGACCATAATAGCATCTGTTGGTTTGTAGTTTTCAAGTTCCACAGTTGGTCCGAGTCTACTGGATGTCTTGCACGTTGATACCATCAGCTTGGTCTTTTCGCCATTTACTGCCAGTCGCATTTTATCAGACTCCTTGGTTAATGGTATGGATCAATAATGTCATTGGCTTCAGTCGTCTACACAAGAAGGAGTGAAGGAGACTTATTCGTCTATAGTTGTCACATGCTGTCTTGTCTCATTTTTTGTGCATGGTGCACAGGATGCTGAGGTTTCAATCATTGGACATGGATTCCTCTAGTCAAAATGCTCCTGACCAGCATCTGACCACCGGTCTTGAATAGTTCGGCAGGTAATCCATCGGCACCTGCTGTTTTATTGTTCTTCAGCCGATTAATTGCTATTCTGATCTCATCTTGGATAGTTGGTATACACTCTACACCGTCATCTCTAATTGATTCTGGGGTATCTTCTTCGCCGCCACTATTTGATACCAGTAGCTTTTCAAAATGCTCCTTCCAGATCCTCAACACGCTATCTGCATCTGTCACCACGGGCTTCTTGATGGTGGTTATTGGTACCCAAGTGTTGCTTTTACAGCAGTTTGTAGGGAGTGAGCAATTTTTTCGGTTGTGCTTCTATATTATTATCGGGATAAGGAGAGTTTTTGACAAGCAAGTGACTGTTGTGTTCGCAGTTTCTCGACGTCGAGTTTCCGTGTTGTGTTACATCGCACCTTTGCTGCTACATTAAGACGGGTGCGAACCTTGGCTGTCACAATCGATATGGATGCCGAATCGATATGGATTCCGTCTATCACAACATGATCTATTTGATTTCTCGTTGTTTGTTCAGGAAAAATCTAGGAGGCCTTGTGTGTATCGAGGTACTTGAATTTAGTGCTGCTAACTGCTTTGTTTTTGCTGTCGCGAAGTCAATCAACTTCAAGCCGTTGTCTGATGTTTCTTCATGGAGGCTGAATTTTCCGACGGTGGGACCAAAAATATTTTCTCTTCCGATTTTTGCATTCTCATATGCTGTTTCCAAGCACTCGTAAAATATGTCTTTAGTCAGTTCATCTTTGTCTTTCGTCGGAGCATGGGCGCAAATAAGACTGATGTAGAAGAACTTCGTTTTTATATGGATTATAGCAGTTCATCTAGTGGGGTGAATCTGCAGACGAGGTATTTTATTCACCTATTAATCAAAAATCCGCAGCCAAATTCATGTCTCGTTTCATGACAGCTATAATATAGGGCGTAATCATCTGATTTACTTACGCATGCGCCTTTCCATTGCATTACCTGTAAGACAATACTATCGTCTATGTACTTATTGAGTACATCCGCCAAAGCGAAAACTGTTCCTGTTCTGTTCAACATGCGAACATTCCAAGTGCAGAATCGCAGATCGTGGTCCTTTATATCATTGCGGAAGTTTTGTTTTTCTTTTTCGTTGGTTTTTTGTAGTAGGAGGGGTTTTCCGAGTGTGGCCTCAACCCATTTTTGGACAAATGACCAAGATAAGCCAGGGCTTCGCCATGATAAAGACAATCAAAGCCGTTTCTTGGTATCTGTCATCCCATACGTCACCCATATCAAAACAAATACCTATTAGAAAAGTGTCTGTTTATCATCCTCCAAAAATCCAGAATGCTAAATTACAGAAAATTACAGAGTAGGCGGTACCGTTATATAGGGACTATACCAGAACTTGGCCGATATAATTAAGTAATTTGCGATATATATACATATATATATACATATTTTTTTTTTAAATCAAGCCTTAAAAATAATTTTAAAAATCCAACCTTATTTTAGATCCTTGAAAAACATTTTTAAGGAATCCATGACTTGGTTAGGAAAATTTTTAAATAATGAAATATTATTAAATAAATTCACGTCTATGTTACAACCTAGACAAATATTTTTTTAAAACACCACACCTTAAAAAAAATATTTTTAAAAAGTAATTTGAATGTTATAAACTTGTAAAAGTATTGTTAAAAAACCACGCCTATGTTAAGACCATGATAAAAATGGACCTTGAAATATATATATATATATATATATATATTTTTTAGCAAATGTTAGGATCTTAAATAAATATTAAAAAATCCAAGCAAATGTTAGGAACTTGAACAAATGTTTAAAATAATACAATCCAATATTAAACCCTTGAAAATGTATTAGAAAAATCGACGCCTTATATTACAAATATTTCTAAAAAAATCCAATCTGCTCTTAGAATCTGCATAAAATATATATATTTTTTTTAAGCCCACGCCATTGTTAGGTCGTAGAAAATTTTATTTAACAAATCCACACTGGTATATTCCTTGAAAAATATTTTGAAAATATACACGTCTCTATAATCCTTAAACAAAAATTTTGAAATTAAAAATTCAAGTCCTTAAAAAATATTTTGTTTTTTTTTAATTCAACGCTTGCATAGCCCATATTTTATGTTTTCAATTTATAAAAATAGAACAACATTCACAACTGACACATGCATACATTCATTTAACTCCGACCCATTACGCAGCCATCTATGACACATATTTAAATAAATTGTCACACACTTCACTTTATCAATTAAAACACATTTCTGTTAGCTGAATGTTTGTATGTTTGTTTGTTGATATCCTTGACTGGAATTGTTAAATGACAAACAAATGAGACTGAACAGAATTTACTAGCTGCGACGGCGACCAGTAGCATGATGATGGGGGACGGCGACGACCATAAAACAATACAAGTCCATCGAGATAATGCAGAAAAATTAGTTCGAGGATTCATTTAACATTTTTATCTGCAACTTATTGTTCTTGGCATCTAAAAATGACATAAATACGACGATCAACATACAGGCTCACACACGCGCACATACACACACCATTTATACCAATAAACATATGTGTGTAAGTGATGTGCCTTTGTCTTGCTGGAAATATCCAGGCATAAGACAGCTATTATGGTCTATCGCTCTCATACATATGTATGAATGCATGTATGTGTGTGTGTGCGGTTGTGTAGACAACATCAATACCACAACAATGGCAAAACTTATCAGCGCCATTACTCACAATTAGTCGGGCTATTAAGGCGCGTAACAAATAATAAGTGCCTTCGGAATTAAATGGGGATGATGGTAGTGGTGTTGGTGGTGCATATTTACATTGACATGGTATATGGGACATATTGAGATAAATATTCGATGTTGTGCTATTTTGGTTCGTATTATTCTGTATTACAATTAATTGTTAGTGTGTTTATTGCACATACCATGTGGTTTGGTTTTATATAAGAAAATAAAAATAAGTCTGTGTAATTGTCCTTACACAAGTATACCGGGCATGGATGTAAAAAAACTGGTCAATTTGCTCCTGTAATGAATTTGTATAGATGACTACCATTAAAACATATGTTCATATTTGGTAAAGGTCATCATTTAAGAGTATATTTCGTAGAAAGGTACCATGTTTAAAATGTAAATTTCATCTTCAACATTTCGTTCAAAACCCGTTTGTCTGTTCTATGCCAATATTCATTCTACACACCGTGTCCTATATAATGCGAATCTTTTGCATTTACAATATCATCCCTTGAAATCTGTCACTTGGATTTATTGCACACTTGAACTAGATTGTCCTTGTCCATGTCAATCCAGATAATAACTTTGTCATCGAGTAATAGACTAATGGAATGGATGTGACGTGGGGTGGTGTGAAAGGTAAAGTAAACAAGTGAAAAAGCGTTAAGTTTGGCCGGGACGAACTTTGGATACCCTCCACCATAGATATACTGACAGGTCTCTTGAAATGAAAATGTATGGAAAATACCAAAAAGTGGACCTATACCGACATTTCTACAACGCGATTATGTAAACCATAATTTGAACCATGTTCCAGAAAAGTTTGATTCCATCCAACCTGTACCTATCTTATTATTTCTTCCAAACTTAGTTCAGATTCGAAGATGTGGACTATCGTTTCACTCCTTCTGATACCTCCCACACAGGGGCTAGGCCTAAATGCGGCTATAGTTCATTATCGAACCTTACGTTCTAGCTTTATCTCGATATCCTCCGCAGGTAAAATGATTACGACAGACTCTTAGAACCAAACCCAAAACGCGGAACAAATTAGATAACTATTTTAATATAAAAAAGAGGGTTATATGGGGACTACCCCAAAAAGGGGGCCAATATAAATAATTTTTGGTAGGGAGATTTGTTACCATATACGACTACAAAATACCAAATTGCAGCGAATTCGGTTGAAAAACGCGCTCAAGAACCCAAAAATACCGAAAATTGGGGATACCCTTATATGGGGGCTATCCGAAAAAATGGACCTATATTCATAATTTTTTGTGGAGAGATTTAGTACCTATTAAGAACTCAAAATACTAAATTATAGCTAATTCGGCGGAAAAATTCGATCAAAATCCCCAAAATACTGAAAATTAGGACGTACCGTTATATGGGGGCTACCAGAAAAAGTTACCTATATGTATAATTTTTTGTGGAGACATTTAGTACTCAATAAGAACCCAACGTACCAAATTTCAGCGAATTCGGTTTAAAAACACGATCAAGAACCCAAAATACCGAAAATTTGGTACCCTTATATGGGAGTTATGCCTAAACGTGGACCGATATATCCCATCTTCGAGCTTGACCTGCCTGCATAGAAAAGACGACTTTATGCAAAATTTTGAGGATCTATCTCAATTCGTTTAGAGGCTAGAATGATTACAACAGACAGACGGACATGGCTATATCGTCATAGAATTTTACGCTGATCAAGAATATATATACTTTATAGGGTCGGAAATGATTATTTCTATGAGTTACAAACGGAAAAACAAAATTAATATACCCTCCATACTATGGTGAAGGGTATAAAAATGGTACAAAAATGGTAATAGGCGTGGATTTTTTTAAAATATTTTTAATAGGCGTGGATTTTTTTTAATTATTTTTAATAGGCGTGGATTTTTTTAAAATTATTTTTAATAGGCGTGGATTTTTTACAAATTATTTTTGTCAAACATCCAGCCAAGGCGTGGATTTTTTACAAATTATTTTTTTTTCAATGATTCAGCCAAGGCGTGGATTTTTTACAAATTATTTTTAAATATAGCATTAATAGGCGTGGATTTTTTTTTAAATTGTTTTTAACGAAACTATTAATAGGCGTGGATTTTTTTAAAAATTATTTTTAATAGGCGTGGAGTTTTTACAAATTATTTTTAAAGAGACCATTAATAGGCGTGGATTTTTTAAAAAAAAATTTTAATATGCGTGGAGTTTTTACAAATTATTTTTAATAGGCGTGGAGTTTTTACAAATTATTTTTGATAGGCGTGGAGTTTTTACAAATTATTTTTAAAGAGACCATTAATAGGCGTGAGTTTTTTTAAAAATTATTTTTAATAAGCGTGGATTTTTTTCAAATTATTTTTAATAAGCGTGGATTTTTTACAAATTATTTTTAATAGGCGTGGATTTTTTACAAATTCCATCAAGGCGTGGATTTTTTACAAATTATTTTTAATAGGCGTGGATTTTTTACAAATTATTTTTAATAAGCGTGGATTTTTTACAAATTATTTTTAATAGGCGTGGATTTTTTACAAACTATTTTTGGTAAGCGTGGATTTTTTACAAACTATTTGTAATTTTTAGATTTTTTACAAACTATTTTTAGTAAGCGTGGATTTTTTACAAATTATTTTTAATAGGCGTGGATTTTTTTTAAAATATTTTTTGAGGGTCCTTCTCAAAGGCGTGGATTTTTTTTTTAATTATTTTTAAAGTGACCAATAATAGGAGTGGATTTTTTTATAATTTTTTTTTAAAGAGACCATTAATAGGCTTGGATTTTTTTTAAAATTATTTTTAAAGAGACCATTAGGAGGTCTATTTGAAAGATATCATTAAAAGCTGTGAATGTATAAGTGTTTGTTATAAGTTTATAACCTGCAAAGTTTGTCTATGGCATCTTCCCTTCACTCTTCACTCCACCCTTTTATTGCAAACTATCCTTCCAACTACAAATAATCAAAAGTGATTTGTTAATTTGTAGATAATCCTAGAAGACCACATAGCGGGAATATATATAGAGTGAAACATTTCGTTATTTGTTTGTATACGTTAGATAGCTATACAATGATATTTCACGTGTGTGCATGTATGTGTATGTGTGTGTTTGTGCATTAAGTGCCATTGTAGAGTGTATATCTACATGTGATTGTGACAGAGATATAGACCCCATAAACTCATTAACATTATTTGAGCCAAACATCATTAAATACAAACAGACTAGAAAAGTGAACATTCTGAAGTAACACCGCAAAATCCTTTCTCTATCATTTAATCCAGACACAGGTCATAACAACAACAACCAGAGCATCATATAGAGAATCACATTAAAGGAATAGCTTGAAAATTACCATAATACGAAGGTAATTGTGTATAATCTGCATTATCAAAATCAACATATTTGTGTATACACATACATGTATACTTCTAGTTGCTAATGTATGTAGATGATGTTTTCGTTGATATGACACTTGATTGGAATGGGTATAATTTGTTTAACCAAAACTGGAGGAGATGCTTAGGACTTTAATGGAATAACTTTAAATTAAATTCTGTAGTTTGAGGTTAGTGTTTAGGTAGGTAATTGGTGATTCAATGATTTGTTAATGAAAGATCCTGAGATCTTTAAAGCGACTGGATTTAAAGAATTCTATCATGAATCTGCTTGTGTCATTTTGGTATACTTTTATTTTATTTTCATATTACTCCTAGGATCCTATTCACCATCTTACATATTAGGTGGGGAGGTGAAATATTCAACCAAATGTCTAGTGAAACATTTATCCCATTACCTAGTGGAAAATTGATGCCAATTCTGGTATGCAGGAAAAATTGAATCGGAAATCTAGTAAAATTTGAACCGGCTAAAAACACAATCGGTGAAACTTGGCACTCATTCTTATGCACTTAATTCGATTCTACATGCGGACTTATTTATCAATATAATATAATAATACACGATTTATATAAAATCGAAATAAATTATATATGAGATTTATCTAAACATAAATTGATTATTTCTAAATTCTAGGAGGTGAAAATCTTAAGGTATAGGTTCGCCATTCAATTTAAACGGTAGAAATTTTGTATATTTGAACCAAATTATCACAATTATAGACTCAGTGTCCTTTGTAGACTATTTAAGGTTGCCATGCTATTTCAGCCGATAAAAAAACAGTGAGCAATACCTTTATATTGGATCGAACATGACCTGCTTTATTTGGCCTTGGCTCTTCCGGACGTTTCCATTGCGATAATTGGGCTTTGGTTTTAATGTCATACCTACAAACCCAAAATTCATCAGCAGTTACGACCTTTTTGAGGTAATCTAGATCTTAGTTGACGATGTTTAACAGCCCCTGAGCGATTTCCATGCTACGTTATTTTTGCTCCAAATTGAGCAATTTTGAATAATCTTCGATGCTTGACATGAAGATTGTTCAAAATTGCTCAATCGGTTGTTGAAGAGAACGAGCGACCAAGATGAGCATTGTCATTGAAATCTATAGACATTCTTTGAACCGGTTATACACACTTGAACTTGTTATCTGTTCAAATAATTTCACCTAGGCCGGTTTTATGCACCGGGTTGACTCAGAGGAAATCTCCGACCAAGACCTGATAATTCAAACAATATATGTTTGTGCCATACTTTTGTAATATGTGATTATACCCTGGGATGTCTGCTTCTAAACCTTTTGTTCAGCGCCAAAATAGAAAGAGACGCCGTATCTTTGTTCTGTACTCTTTGTCGAACCGCATCCACCAGAGATTGATATCGAAGAGTTACAATAGAACTGTTCAAGTCTTACTATACTTCAGGACTATTGTGACAGGAGTTATATTTGTTTGCGTCATTATATCTCCTAGCGTGTCCTCATCATCTTCACCGTTAACGTTTTCATCGGTAACGTTATCGTCGTCTGTGCAGACCTATCTCGCCTGAGCTTCTTCGTACAATACCTCAAGGCTCTAGGGTGAAAGAACTCACCTTTGAAGTCGACAGATTAGTATGCGAGACCACCTGACTCTTTGCAACATTTGGAGTTTTACGATCACGACGTCTCAGTAGAAGATATCAGGAAGTATTGACTTATTCTACAACATAATAACAATGTGCAATCAGGACAACCTCTTGAAATTGATACTCATATTGCCTTTGAGAACATAAAAAACAAGGGAAATCTTTTGGGCCCAATATGCATTTCTGAAAGGAGATGGTCGTAAAAAAAGTTGTCCTAGGCTCTTTATTGCAAAAATCTCAAAATGGTTTGAAACGGACC
This sequence comes from Musca vetustissima, assembly GCF_032173495.1. Taxonomy (NCBI): domain Eukaryota; kingdom Metazoa; phylum Arthropoda; class Insecta; order Diptera; family Muscidae; genus Musca; species Musca vetustissima. The sequence goes on from NW_026887256.1 coordinate 82,285, forward strand.
TTAGTCTGAATCTAAGCCTCATTATACCCTACACAATTATGTTGTCAGGGTATTATATCTTTGTGCAGCCCCAAATGTTTGTAACGCCGCGAAATAATGGTCCTAGACCCCCCTTTAAGTATACCGATGGTCATATCTCGACTAGCTGAGTCGATCTAGACATGTGTGTTCGTCCGTCTGTCCGTCTGTCCGTCCGTCTGTCCATTATAATTTTTAAACACACAGTTATGGAATAATCTTCATGAAATTTTGCATGTAGGATGGGTTCTGGCCAATGAAGACCCCTATTTTTTGGAAAATATCGGTTAATATTTAGGGGATGAAATGGACCAAAAACCTAATTTTTGTCGGTTTTTCTGGTCGCTCCAGAGGCCGCAATTATGACCCAAACTCTGCGAATTTTTGCATGGCGAAGGGGATCGGACCAAAGAATAAGCATGCCTGATTTGATAAAGATCGGTCAATATTTATCGGATCAAATGGACCCTGACTTTTGTGTGAAAAATTACAAAATTTGCATCCTATAGCGTATATATTTACCCCTAAAGGGCATATACCCGAGAAGTTGATAGTATACCCAAGAGGAGTGGTTGACCTTTAAATTGTTATCAATTTTATTGTCGTGTGTCCTCGGATGTGTGAGTTAGACTTAAATATTTACAGGTGTTTACGTACTCAGATATTATTTAGTAACCCATTACCTCACTAGAAGGCGAAATTTACCGCTGATTGCTTTGAAATGTTTCGTGAGTTTTCCTTTATGGTCAAGGACATGCATATACTTTTCGGTGATGATCAGATAATAATTTTGGGGTGAAATAGACCGAAAACTTAATATTTGTGTGTGTTTGTGTTTTTTTTTGAGTCGATCTATAGGCCACAATTGAAAGCCGAACATCACAACACAAGCCACGGTGAAGGGAATCTCGACAAGTAATTAGAAGGACAAGTAAGTATGGTCGGCCCCGTCCGACTATACTGCTCCGCTCACTGGTTTTTTTTAATATTTTTTATTTTATGCAAAAAATCGATGATCCAACTTGGGAATAAATTTTATTAAAATTTAAATTTCAATGAATGAAATCGATGTTGATGAACGGTTGAAATGATACTGAAATGGTCGCGGGGGTACTATTTTTGAGCAAAAAATTTGAAGAAATACCATTGTACTGAATTTTCTATCCCTGGACTCGATTGGTATTGGGTCTGAATTGACAGCAAGATACCAGACACATGCCGTGGATGTGAACTTTGACCTCACGATACGCTGCACCCTTTCACCTGACTTGATACTGGCTTGACAAACATAACAGGTTGCGCAAAGTTTGATTCAAAACGGACATTCCATTCGCCTAATGTTGGATTTGTAAATGTTGAAAGTTTTGTCCATATTTGAGGAGGTACCAGAAGGAGTTGACCGATATTCCATTTCTTCGGACTTGAACTAAGTTTAGAAGAAAAATTGCGATGTGCAAAGTTTGGATTAAATCGGTTACTCCCTACGAGTTATCGGACAATCGACTCTAAATTGTCTGAAAAGGATTTGGTCCAAACAATTTTGGGTTATCAAAGTGTGTATAATGAGGCATTATCCACTTTTTACGACAGGCCACATCAAACAGTACCTCCCAAATTTCGGTATTTGGAAAGTATGGACATATTTTCCCCACCTAATTAACGGAAATTTGTTCATATATTCAAAGATCGTTATCAATAAAATTAGTTATAATTTAGTAGTTTGAAATATCATTGCATAGTAAAACTTCCTACCAAAAATTGTCAATATTGGTGCAATAGATCAATGTTTATACATTTTCGATATTTGTATGTCCCCTTTCAATTTTTTGTATCAGAATTTTAAAAATTTGATGGCAGGCAGATGCCTTTCTAAATCTATATTTTATTGGTGTAGTCTGATAGCCAAACTCTTTTCAATTTTACAGATATCTTAAATGGTATATTTGTTCATTTGCCGAAATCAATATTTCATAAAGGTCACCTAATGTTAAATCAGGCATTTCAATTTGTGATTCTTTGTTAAAAATATATGTTGATTATTTTCAATTCTAAAAATACAATACAAAATAAAAATTGAATACAAATATATATTTAAATTTGTCACTTTTCAATTTCAAGTTTTTTCCAGCCATTTCCAAAAATACGTGCCGATATAAAAAACCCCAAACATCCATTCACATACTTAATACCGATTAATTATTCATAATACTTTTCTTTAAACTGACAAATGAAGATGCAAAATTTTCGTAGTAATATATCGCATTCATATGCTGTGCTTTATTAAGCACCTCGTTTTATTCACAGCTACGCACACACATACATTCAAATCCTTACGCCTAAACTCTAACACCTTCCGCTGCTGTACTGCCATAAGGACTCATCTCTCGTGTCGAGTTAAAAGCATTTTCGCATCAATGCCTGTGATGTCGTCGTCTTCTCGCATTTAGGTGAATTTTTAAGTAGGTTATGCGACGTTCCAGGTTTAGTGTGAAAATTTAAGACAGACAGAGAGACAGCGATGTTGCTGAGACCTATTCTGCACGTCCGTGTATGATTCAAAATTGAATCTCGTTTTTTATGTTATATTACATTTTGAGTACTTAGTAAGGCTTAGAGTTCTTTTTGTAAATTACATTAACGAAAAAAAATCCTTAAATGAATGGAGCAAAAAAGAAAACAAAACACCTTCATTATCATCAGCGAAGAGAGAAAGGTGGGGAGAAGATTCGTTGAGACGTTTTATGCATATGATGAGCAGTACCATATGTATCAAATCTTATGGCATGAGTCATGACCAAATTTCACAGCTGATGTACAGGCATATGGATGTTAAATAAAAAAAGAACAAGAAAGAAACGTATGTACTTAGAGGAAAATGAAGTTGATATTGATGTTGACACATTTCAATTTTGTTAATATGATAATGGCGTCAATTTCAAATTACAGAGAAATTTCAATGGGGGATGGAATGGAATACGGAAACAGTAGCGTACTGAATGCTAATGATAAGGAGTCCGTCGAACAGTTCGAACAATTATGTTTTTGGTAGTGGAGGGAGAAGATACAATTTCAAATCACTTTAATATAAATGTAACTAGCACTCATAAAAAATGTAATGAGTTGGGAAGAGGGAACATAAGTGGGTGTTGTCAAACACCTTCTCAGATTTCATGTTTGCCATACGATGGATGGTATGTACATTTTTGTCAATCGTTGATTTCACTTTAAATTCACTTCTCTAAAAATTGATTTAGAAATTTATATTTTAAATTTTTATGACTTATTGAATGTTTGGTATAGAATATGGGACAATCTGATCTGCATACGCGATTATCAGAACAATAAACGTGGATTTTGTAAAAACATTTGTTGATGGTCTATTTTTTACAAATAATTGTTTATGGCCTATCGGAAAAATAACCATTTTAATAATATTTTTTGATGGTATATCGGAGCAATAAGCGTCGAATTTCTCAAAAAATTGGTCTATTAGAACAATAACGTAGGGAATGATAGATATCATGCAACGGCTCTGATTGATCACAACATGGCCAAGTCCAGGTTTATCTTGGCCCTATTTCATCTGGTGTCATCTGGTGTAGCTAATTTCATCAACCTTTGAAATAGTGAGCTGATATGTGCCGCGAGTTCACCCACAATAACTATAAAAAATGGGTTGAGACTCCGAAAACCCCTCTTACTATGAAAAAGCAACAAAAAATGTTGACGACGCCTACAAACGTATAAAGTACCACGGTCTACGAATGTTCACACGTTGTACAGAACAGGCATAGTTTTCCCGTTGGCTAATGTACTCAAAAGTACAAAACCGATATTATTGCCTTACAGGAAATGCGATGGAAAGGGAAAGTATTTTGGCCCCACCGTCAGAAAATTCAGCCTCCATGAAGAAACGTCCGACTACGCCATGAGGTTGATTCACTTCGCGGCAGCAAAAAACATGGTAGTTAGCAGCACCAGATTCAAGCTTCTCGATATACCCATGGCTTTCTCCCGATCAAACAACGAAAAATCAAATTGATCATGTTGTGATAGACGGAAGGTATTCATCCAGTGTATTGGAAGTTTGATCGATCCGAGGAGCGAATATCGAATCCGCTCAACTTACCAACCTTCTTGACGATAGCACTTCTTGTCCCGATAATAATACAGAAGCACAATGGCAATGCCCACTCCCTACAAACTGCATTAAAAGCCACAACTGGGTACCAAAGACCACCATCAAGAAATCCATGGTACATACTGATGGCAATCCTACAATCAATAACAATATGCCATGCGGGAGAGAGAAAAGGAGAGAGGAGAAACGTATTTTCAAAATAAAGAAGAAATAACAAGAAAAACGTGAGGGGGAGGAAATCGAGATGTACAGGAGTCATAAATCATAATAAGTTTGAAAATGTTACCAACGAATAAAAAACCAAACCGATGGCTTTGGTGTGGGTACATGTAGAAGGAAACCTGGCGTGTTGATTAGGAGCACGCACCAACCGATTAATACAATGTACGTAGAGGAATGCATTACCAATGATTGGAACCTCGGCATTTTGTGCACCGTGCACAAAAAAGGAGATAATACGATATGTGGCAAATACAGAAGAGTCATAGTCGTTCCCATCGCATATATAGTGTGTTCTGTGAACGACTGAAGCCAATGACATGATTGCACCATACCATCAGTTTAAATTGTCATTTCTGAAGGACTAGCAGAGCTACAATTGTGACCTTCGTTCAATCACTAGGAGAGCTAAACACGTGAATTTTTGTGAAGATTCTATTGTTGGAAAATAGTGTTTAATGGCCAAACAGAGCTAAAAGCGTGGTTCCGCTGAAAATATTCTTTAAATGTCTTAAAGAGCTGCATGAGTTATTCTTGGGGGCTATTTCCTAAAAGAGCTGCTAGTACGGATTTTTTAAAACTATTTTTTGAAGGTCGATCAAATTCAAGCCCTAAATTGACCGTGGATTGTTAAAGCTACAATAAAAAAAGCAATGGCATACATTTTAGAAGAAAAATTAAATACATGTAAATACTGGAAGCCCTTACAGAGCCAACTCTGGACATTTTTAAAGACATTTTTCTGAACCTTTCAAAGGTTCTCAATATACCTAAGGCGTTTAGTTTTAAATAAAGTTTCTGGGTAACGTCCTCAAAATACCGAAAATTGGGTTATCATTATATTGAAGGGATATTTTCCACCCAATAATGTCAAACAATAATCCAAATATTTGGAAAAATTTTATGAGAGTTACAATGTTCTCCTTTATTTTGGATGTAAGGGAAAAATTCATCTTTCAAATAATTTTAGACAAAAACGAAGTTTCTCAATGGCCTTTCTACTTGCCACCTTCCTATTTTATTGCCACATTGCCATAGCTTGAATATAAACAATGAAATTAAATAAAAGGACCAAAAATCTAAAAAATTGAATTTAAACAACCATAAGAACGTTTGACCCCAACACGTAGTCTCAAAGAAAACAAAGGCAACAAACAACCATTGGCTGCTATAAGGTTTGAGTTTTATGAATTCCACACACAGACACACACTCATACAAACATCGAGTTATACGCTAAGCCTTACATAAATGGTAACATAAACTTAGCTGCATTAGCCACTAGAGCTTTGCTTGTTGCAGAGAGTTCCGAATGTCAAAGAAGTGTGGAAACCAAAGCAAAAGCAGAGAGTTCCGAATGTCAAAGAAATGTAATCTAAGAAAAAATAAATGGAAACCAAAGCAAAAGAAAATTGAAGACATATATAAGAAGTTTTTTTACTGTCGCCGTTGCAGTTATATAACAAAAAGAAAATGCACCAACAAAACACAAAATTCAATTTGACAGTTGTTGCAACCAAACGAACAGTCATTGTTTTCTATACCCGTACGTTTCTTTTTTGTTCGTTTGGTGCAGGGAATGCACTCTGCTTGCGGAAGAAGCAAAAACAAAAGTTTTGTTGCAAAATGACCAAAGTCATTTATGGAAGAAATGTAGTTTTTGGGTTCGTTACGTTTACGAGGTGGGATATGCATATTTTTAGGAATGTTAGAAAGAGGTTTATGATTTCATTTTTCAGATAATGAGATATTATATTGGAAATCTTTTTGATGAAGTACATTTTCACATCCGTTATGGCGAATGAATGGATTTCAATTCATCGGAAGGTGATGTGTACACAAACGAATTTTTATGCAGTTTCTTCCATTTCCCAATTTTATACCCAACCCCTTTAATTTGCGGAGCCCCAAAAGCGATTTTCTCAATCAAAAAAAACTTTGTTGCAAAAACACGCATCTTTTGCAAATTAGAAAAGTTCCAAATGTACATGCAACGAAGAAAAAGAAGAAGAATATGAACATCCCAGTTAGATGACAGCAAATGCTACGTTTCGTTCGTTGTTTTCAACAGTATTAGTATTCTGAGAATATAATTCTGTCCTGCAAATACTTAAATTTAATTCACTTCCTGATTATTTGATTTCATACATTGAATAGGCGTCTTCTTGTTTTCTTTACTCGTTTGTTGTTTTTTGTGTTGTTTATGCAAGTGCTAATTGATTTTTGCAGAATTTATTTATTTATTTTAATTGAAGTTTCGCAAAAAACAAAAATTCACGTAAACAAATAAATGAATAAATTTATGTGATTAAACTATTTCCCATAACAATTAGCATGGCAAAAAACTACAAAGGATGTAAAAAACATGAAAACTCTTTTTCGTTGTTTGTGGCCTTTGCTTACTGAGTTGGTTTTCGGATTCGTTTGCTTCGGAAGGTCATAAATCTTCCGGCTGAAAGTAGCAAATAAAATATTACATTTAGCTTGTGGAATTTTTGTAACAAATGGAATTGTTGATGTCTCTGGAGGGGTGTAAATTTCGTAAGAAGTTTATGGTAAATTGATAATGTCTACTGGGGCGTATACTTATTATTATGTTGTGTAAATTATAGAAACAATGCTACGTATACGTTGTGTTTTCATAACTTCAGTTGAATAAAAATAAAACCAATAAGGAATCCACCAAGGTCAGTAAATGCAAGAGGTCAATAAGAAAATGGGGCTACAACCCTCAGGATACCAAAAATGGGATGGGAACTTTATATGGGGTCTTATAATATATTTTCTGCAAAGATGAGTTTAACTCTGCAAGAATCCTAAACCATTTGAATGGGAAAATTCTGCGAAAGTCTTTAAAATACCGAAAATTTGGTGGTACGGCTATATAGGATGTGGACCAATATTCCCATTTGTAACAAATCTTGGCAGTGCTAGAAATGTATGTGACATATGTCAATCATAAAAATTGCGATATCTATGTTGATTTCAATAGATATGCGGACATGGCTATGTCGGTATTGAATTTTATATTTATAAAAAAATATTTGTTTATAGGTTCTCCGTCTACCTCAATGTGGAGGATTTACTTATTATTGTATATTTTTGATATATAGGACCTTTATTGGAAGTAATACCTCATCACATGATTGCTGTGAAATATAATCTCATGCTTCTTAGTTATCTTCCTAAAGTCAATGAAAGAGTAATATATGAGGTCAAAGATACTTGAACCATATTTTGTTAATACTATTTTTTTGTTTTTATGAATTTTATGGTTATACAATTTTTGACATCAATTAAATTAAAAAAAAAAAATATAAACTAAATTCACATACATAGCAATTTTATTCTTATTTTTTTAAAGAACAATTTATTGTTGTAAAGTAATGAACTTCTATTTTTTGTGGCTGCATACTTAATTCACATTCCACAAAAATACTAATATCTTAAAAAGAAAAATTGAAACAAAAAGGAACGTTATGTCCAAACAATCATTTGAGTACACTTTTTACATGCTCGAGTCGAGTTTGTTTGAGTACAACAGACATGACACCCTCTTGTCCAGAGACTCATCAAATTGTAGTGCTTGTAAAACCAGACATTGTAAATTTATTGTTGTGTTTGAATGTATTTTTCGTTGTTAAGCTGTTTGTTCGGATATTAAGGTAATACAGCATACAAATATACTCGAATACACGTATGGCTTAATACGAGGTTCGTTGTTGTTAGGATATCCTGTGAATGATTTAAAGGGAGAGATATGGATCATCTTTTTATGGCATCTCTATGAGAATATTGAACTGAGTAATATAGTACATAAGGGACGTAGGGAAGAGCTACTGACTTCCATCGATATGAAGAAGGCCTATTGGCATTTTTTATTATAGAGGGGACCTATTGAAGCACATCGATATAGATAAGCTCTATATGCAGAAGTTCTATTGTCGGTTTTTTATATTGTTGGACTTCTATAAATGGAGTAGTTATATGGAACTACAGACGACCACCTCTATATAGAAGTCCTTCATATTATCTTCTATATATAAAAACCAGTGAGCGGAGCAGTATAGTCGGACGGGGCCGACGATGCGATACCCTACACAACTTCCACGAAAATCTAACTTTCTGTTTCACTACATTTTGAGCTATGGTAATATTTCGAGATATTTGCAAACTCTTGACCAACAAGAGGTCAACAAATATTACTAATATTCATTACAGCTCTTCTAATTAATTGTTCATATTTCCTTCAACGTGGGTTGTGTTGTGATGTTTGCCTTTCAATTGTGGTCTATAGATCGTCTCGAAAAATCACAAAAAATAAGTTTTCGGTCGACTTCATACCAATATTATTATCTTATCATCATAGAAAATTATAGGCGTTGTCCTAGATCATACCTCGATCCTCATGGAAAATTTCAAAGCGATCAGCGCTATATTTCCGCACTCTAGTGTGGCAATGGGTTACTAAATAATATATGAATACCTAAGCACCTGTAAATATTTAAGTGTAACTTCCACATCCAAGTACATACGACAATATAATTGGTATCAATTCAAAGGTCAACCACTCCCCTTGGATATACTATCAACTTCTCGGGTCTATGCCCTTAAGGAGTAAATATATACGCTTTAGAATATTTATCAAAACAGGCATGATTATTCTTTGGCCCGATCCCCTACTCAATGTAGAATTTCGCTATGTTTGGGCCATTATTGCGCCCTCTTGTGCGACCAGAAAATCAGACAAAAAATAAAGTTTTTGGTCCATTCATCCCCTAATATTAACCGTTACTTACCAAAAACAATAGGGGTCTTCATTGGCCAGAACCCATCCTACATAAAAAAATTCGTGAAAATTGGTCCATAATTGTGGCCTGTATCGTGTTTACAAATTATAACGGATCAATTTAAAGGACAGACACACTACATAGTGGATATACGATCGGTATACTTAAAGGTGGGTCTAGGACCAGATATTTCGCCGTTATAAACTTTTTCTGCACAAAGCTATAATACCCTGACAACATAGTTGTGTAGGGTATAATGATATTGACGACATTCTACCACCAGAAAGAGCAAATTTATTTTCTATTTCTATTTGTAGAAGACCTTTTTATATCGACCTATTTACCAATATGCCGAAAATATATGTAGAAGGTCGGCTGACTATCTTATATATGTATAATACATTTCTTCGACCTTCTATATATAGCAAACCTATTGACGAACTTATTATTATTGAACAGAACGGGTCTCCACCAAAAGTATCAATATTTAACCCCATTACTCGATATTTTGGGGAGTTTTGTCACGTTTTACAATGAATGGGCTCTAATAGTACGTTTACATTTAACCGGATTTCGTTAACCCAGTGAGTTTCAATTGTCAATTCCTTTGCATATATGTCAAATAAATCCTCATAAAGTAGGTTAACCCCGTAAAAAGTTGTAATGTATATGCCGTGTATGTTAGTTTTTCGTGTTCTCATTGGGTGTCAAATTTTCCTACTAACAAGTAAAAAAGTGCCAGTCGGTGTTGCCGACAGATATATACCCCCAGCATATTCGGAATTTAAATATTGAAAATTTTGACCATTAGTGGGGAGGTATCAGAAGGAGTGGACAAATCTAGACATCGTAAAGATAATGGATTGTGCAAAGTTTGGTTCATATTTTTTGTCCATTTTTGAGGTTTGGTTCAAATCTGACATTCCATTCGCCTGATATTGCATTTATAAATATTGGAAAATTTAGACCATTTGTTGGGGAGGTAGCAGAAAAGGTTCCGTCTTCGAACTTGATCAAGACTTCATACAGATAATAGATTGTGCAAAGTTTGGTTCATATCGGACATTCCATTCGCCTGATGTTGAATTTACAAATATTAAAAATATTGACCATTTGTGCGGGAGGTACCAGAAGGAGTTATCCAATGGGTCCAATCTTTGGACTTAGTAAAGATTACAGGTTGTACAAAGTATGGTTCAAATCGTATAGTCCGATTTAAGTATGATATATATAAGGCACATCACGTGTATATACCCTCATTAGCCATAAGGCTGAGGCTAAAAAATTATAAATATCGGTTTTGTTTTGGTTCAGCTCCCATATAATTTTTCCATTTTCTTTGAAGGCTTTAGTCGCAATCAAATTACATATGTTGCTTTGGTAAGTTGTCCGGCCAAACTTAATAGCTTTTACACTTTTATTTTATTTTTTTTTTAAATTTTCAGATCAAAAAAGTATGAACTGTCTCACACAAACATAATAGAGTAGAACGTCGACATTAACCTTGCCTTTGGCTGGCTTTTTTGTTAGCCTGCAAGGTTAAAGGCAAACCACATCATATTATGAGAATGCTTTTGGGAGTAGTTGAATAGCACAAATATCAAAAAGAATAGAAAAAATGAACAAACCTTTTAAATTGAAAAGAAGAAAAACATACACATACTATTCCAAGAAAAAACACATCATTTATCATAAAATTATTTCAAAATTAAAGTTACGAAAAAAAGAAAAATATTCAACTATGCAGAAATTTTGTAGCCATAACCTCAGTAGCCAAATCAACTAAAGGGTCATATGTGCATGTGAGTGTATTTCAACAAATCTCTTGTGTTATTGAAATGGGTCTTAAGTGAACTGAAGTTCAAAGTACAGCCGAAGAAAAAAACATTAACAATTATTTCGAGTTTTGAGAAGATATAAAGTGGGAAAACTTAGTATGAAATTAAATGAGAATAGTTAAATACTTTGGATTAATATTCAAATCTGCTCTGATCCTTAAACTATAAACACTAATTATTTTTTTTAATTAGGACAAAATTATGTGTTATATTATTATATATTAAAAGTTAAAGCTGTACAACTTTATGTTTTGAATAATTTTTTTTCAAAACAAATAAGGTTGGTAGTTAATTTGGGATGCCATTTTTAGTTTTGTTGGCCTCAAGGTCAGCGGAATTAAAAAAGCTTTGTTTTTAATTTTGCCATCATCATTTTTTTTGTAATTTTTTTTCTCGAGCGTAAATTGTCGAATTATCCATTTGAATAACCTTTTTATTATTATTTTACACTGCAAATTATTTAGAAGCCAATTGTTCGTGTTTAATGGAGTGCAGATAACGAGAACGAGTATAAAGATCAAATGTACATGACCTCGAATGTACGACATGACATGGAATCTGATTTTTTGAGGGAGATAATAAGAAAGGAATAATCGTGAGGAACACAACTACGTGTATATGACATGATATTAATTCAATTTTAGATGACAAATATAAGAATATGGAAAAAAAGTGAAGTCGTTCGAATAGAATTTTGAAAATTTAAGTTTCGACCACGAGGTGCACATTCAAAATTCCTTAAATCGCTCGGGACATTTATATGGAAAAAAGAAGTGAACTCTCGATAATGTAAACACTCAAACTGACATTAAAGTATTGAAAAATCAGGGAATTAGCGTTATTTACTGCGAATCGAATCGATGGTCGAATCGAAAATGTGAATTTAAAAAGCATCTACCCGGGCATGAATTCTAGTTCATGCTTTAAAAAAATAATGTTCCAAATTACAGAAACTCAGATTGGAAAACTGACGTAGGAACATCAATATACCAAAAAATAAATGGAACATTTGGCTATTTTAAATCATTATCCTATGTTGGATAATTTCTGGAAGCCACTTCCGTTAAAAACTTAACAATACTGAAAATGGGCCGGTACGTTTATGTGGGGATATATAGAAACTTGATATTAAAACTTTATGGCGAACATTTTTGTGGAATATTTTAACCTGCTATAACCCCGTTTCAAATGTGTTTTCGATGATTTCTGGAAAAAGAGACCGAAGAGTCGACTGAGAGTTGACGTATTATTATTTATTGCACAGTATCATATATGGGCTACTCGAAATTTGTATGAACATTTTCTACGTAGTGAAGGCTCAAAATACTAAATTACAGATCTCTAGGTTGAAAATCCTGCTGAAAGAACTTCAAAATGCCGAATATGGAGGAGTACCGTTATATAGAACCTATCCCCGAAACATTGGCCAATATTCTCAATTTTTGGTAGAGAGAATTTATGGTTAATGAAATTCTCTTACATCAAGTTAGAACCCTTTCTGTTGAAAAAAAACAAATATTGAGATTACCGTATAAAAGGAGCCAGCCTAAAAAGTGGACTGATATATCCAATTATCAATACCTAACATTCTAGAAGTACTAGCAATGTATGTGCTAAATGTCTATATTAAGTACTGCATCTGCATCGGTACTTCAACAGACTGACTGCCACCATGAGGTGGACGGTAAAAAGAGCAATTCGATGTTCAAGATATAACAACGGTTCGGAGTCTTTTCCCACTACTTATGTTGAAAGTAAACATTGGTCTGATTGATACCATCCACCTCCGACTATAACAAATCATTAATCAATTGTGTAATGTCAATAAATGGGCCTCATAAGTAAATATTATTTCCATGGAACTTCGCATTTCAAGGATCAAACAGTAAAGACTCGACCTTGATGATAAACAGTCTGCTTGATGTTTTGTGTACCATTAATGTTTTTAAGTACCAAATAAAGTTCCCGTTTTACGTACATTGATGGTTCTGACAATTTTTTTTCGAACAGATACATGTTTTCAGAGTATAAAAATATTTTCAATATATATCTCTGTTTGTACTATCCTATTACAATTTTGATTAATTATACCCTACACAACTATGTTGTCAGGGTATTATAGTTTTGTGCAGTCTTAAGAGTTTGCAACGCCACGACATATTGGCCCTAGACCCACCTTTAAGTATACCGATCGTCATATCTCGACTAGCTGAGTCGATTTAGACATGTGTGTCCGTCAGTCCATTTCCCAGTTATGGACCAATCTTCACGAAATTTTGCATGTAGGATGGTATATATTTAGGGGATGAAATGGACCAAATACTTATTTTTTGTCCGTTTTTCTAGTCTCTCCAGAGGTCGCAATTATGGCCCAAAATTTTACATGGTGAAGGGGATTGGGCCAAAGAATAAGCATACGTGTTTTGATAAAGATCGGTCAATATTTAGCGGGTCAAATTTGTATTCTATGGCGTATATATTTGCTCCTGAAGGACATAGACCCGAGAAGTTAATAGTATATACAAGAGGAGTGGTTGGCCTTTAAATTTGATACCAATTATATTGTCGTATGTACTCGGATGTGGGAGTTGCACGTAAATATTTACAGGTGCTCACGTATTCAGATATTATTTAGTAAACCATTACCACAGTGGAGGGCGGAAATATAGCGCTGATCGCATTGAAATGTTCCATGAGGTTTTAATTATGGTCAAGGACAACGCTTGTGATGATCAGATAACAATTTTGGAATGAAGTGGGCCACGGTGAAGGGAATGTGCACAAGTAATTAGAAGGACTGTACTGAATATTAGTATTATTCGGAAAATAAGTCAGTGTAAGGAAGAGGTGCATTTGACCTCACATCGAACAAGAGGGTGAAACTATATCGATATATTGCCCAGGCTCGGAAAGAAAACCCGCAGAATGTTACAGTTCTGTGGTAGTTGTGTAGGGTATCGTATAGTCCGACTATACTGCTTCGCTCACTGGTTTTTAATTATTTACAATAAATTTGACATTCCGTTTGAAACACCTCGAAATATTCGCTTGGGAACTCATAGAATTAATACATTTTTGATCGGAAAAATTTATGGTAATGACATAGCATCATTTTACTTATTTTAATGGTTCTAGGTCAACATATAAATATATACAAAAATAAAGTTTTCGGTCTATTTCATCCCCGAAATATAATCTGATCATCATTCTAGGCGTCGCCCTTGATTATAACCGGAACTTCATGCAAAATTTCCTAGGCATCATCGCAATATTTCAGCCAACTAGTGTGGTAATGGACACCTGTAAAGTTAAGTATAACTCTTGCATCCGTGGACGTACATCAATATAATGGGTATCAAGTTAAAGGTCAACAACTCCTCTTGTATATACAATCAACTTATCGTGTCCTTCAGGAGTAAATTTAAACGCCATAGAATACAATTTTTTAATATTTCACTCAAATGTCTGGGTTCATTTGACCCGCTAAATATTAGGCGATCTTCATCAAAACAGTCATGCAGGTGGGTCTAGGACCAATATTTCGCGAAGTTACAAACATTTGGGGCAACACAAGGCTATAACACTCTGACAATATAGTTGTGTAGGGTATGTTATCGGTTATTTATGGCAAACAAAAATATTCTTAGGAATTTTTATGTATAGGTCCACATGTTTATGCTGCATCAAAATGATACAAAATTACATTTTCAATACATACATTTTCAATGTGCCCATATTTTGACTTTGTGCTTTAAAAGGTTCGGTATCTTCCTTTCAAATTGGTTGCCATTAGGTATTTTCAATTCGTAGAACATAAAAATACCTTTTGTCAATTATTTGGATCTATAAACCTTAGGCGTGGCTTTACTTAAATTGTTCCATGTTTTAATGGCACAGTGGTTCAGAAATCGATTATCCTGACCAAAAACAATTTTGTGGTAACCGATTTTTTTAATTTTATAATATGGATTCTCGTGTGGCTGTAATTTAACATTCCGTGTTATTGAATAATGATGGGTGAGGTAGAAAATGGTTCTAGGGTCATCATTGTGTTACAAATTCTGGTTCAAATCAAGCTTACACTACTCTTATAACAAATATTTTTATATGTTATACAAATTGTCAATTTATTTTAATAAATACCAATTGGAAATAAATAACATTTATATAAATATTCATTAAAAATATTTAAATAGCAATTAAAAATATTTACAAATAAATAAACTCGCACACATTTGCCAGCATTTAAATAAACAACACTTTTGCAAATGTTGTAATTTATTGCAGAAATTTAAAATAATTAAACAGTTATGTTTATTTTACAACTTATGAAAGTACGCATACACAAACAAACACAGCTGCCCACCACAACCCCTCATTTGATTTAAAATTTACCATCGACGACATCACCATTCGAAAGAAACGAAGAGAAAATGCTTTGGGCCAAAAAGCAATTCAACAGCAGAAAAAACAAATTGAAATAAATTTATTATCAATTCAAGCAAACATAATTAGGAACAAACGTTTTTTTTTCAACTTTTCAACAACTCAAAAGGCAGAGTTTCAAAAAGAGAGTGCAAAAGGGGGAGGTAATAATTACAGTCAACTGTAAAAGTAATAATCTTTGATACTAGTTTCCCCTTCATCCCGCCGGACAAATGATAAAGTGAAAAGTGGCAACATCAAAGTTATTAAATATCTTTGTGTTGAAGTGGACATAAAAAACTATGTGGCAATTTGTTTACTCTGCAATAGTCAAAGTGATTTGAATCACTTGGAATTGTAATTGATGTAAATATCAAGTAGGTTTTTTTATTTGGAATTAAAAAAAATATATAATTGTTAAAAATGAAAGATAAGAGTGCACTACTTGATGGGAATTATATTATTGACTAAATACGCAACTTTTTAGCTTTTTTCGTCCGTCATTCAAATGCCATATTTTGAGTGGTATTAATTGTATTATTCTACTTGATGTGTGGGAAGAAAAAAAATGTAATTGCAGCTCAAGTCTAATTTATACGGCCGGTCAAAAAGATGCTGGTTTTAGCCAATGTGTGACAGCTCGCATTGTCGGGTTCTTGAATGATTCGTTCGTAACCAAATTATGTTGTAACACTCTCTTTCGAGTCGAGCTTAATGATAAAAAATTTGCAATGTAAAGGAAAGCCTCGGAGTGAACAGATTCACTCCTCGGCTCATAAGGCATATTGAGCTATGTGGCTTAAAAGGGGTCGGATGTGGATAATTTGTATTTATATCGCAGTTAATGAGAAGTTTTTCTTCACCCTAGAACCACTGCAAAGTGTATACAAATATGTTTGTGCAACCTTCAGAAGATTCTTAATGGTTTAGAACTCTAAATGTGTTGCTCTGGGAATCTAGTTTCGAATCTTAGCCGTGTTCAGTTTGAATAATTATATCCTTCACCAGACTGCGGTAACGGGTCTTGGTTCATATATTTGTAAGAAGCAAAAGGAAACGAGAATATAAATAGAATAATTTTCTGAGGAACGTACTTAGAAAGGACATACATATGGATGCTTTGTATGGTGGCAAGGGATCAACAAAAAAAGTCATTTGCTGACTAAAATGAATACAGTACAGCGATCGGCTTTGATCCTTATAACCGGAGTGCTAAGAAGCACACCACAAGCAGCCTTGAATGCAATCTTGAACGAATAACGGCTGAACGAATAACGAAAGCGGCTGAGATAGTCAAAATACTTACTGCCTATAGCATAGAACCGGTGACTATATATGCCGAAAGTCAGGCTGCCCTCAAGGCGTAACTCAAATGCGGTTCGTGATTGCAAGGCGGCTCTTCATGATATTCGACGGATAGTGACTTTATGTTGGGTTCCACGACATAGTAACATAGAAGGGAATGAGATTGCCGACGAGCTTGCTCGAGGGGGTTCACAGGCGTCAAGTGTTCCGATTGAAAGATTTGTGCGAGAATCTCGAAAATGTCTGGCCAGAATTCTCTCGCCGTATAACTTCTTCGCTTTTGTCCAATAATAAGAGAGAGAGATTAAAATCATTGTGAGGATCATAACAGGTAACAGCAGAATTAGATCTCTCACTTCAAAATGGGATATCAACGGAGAGGATTACTGCCGTCAATATGAGGACGAAGAAGAGCTAGAACGATTGGACATATCCTCTGTAGGTATCCAACGCTGAATGGCAGAAGACACAGACAGTTTGGTAAATACGAAATTGACAACCTAGCATTCTTCTCCAAAATAGGCCCTAAGCAGATCCTAGGCTTTGTTGAGAATGGCTAAAAATACCCACTTATTCTAAGCTCTCCAACTTCGAATATCTTTCCTCTCTTTCACGCTCTTCTCTTCTTTCTTTTCAGTTACCAAGGATGATCATAATGGACAAATGTCTCTAAGTGAACGGTTGCTAATTAGCAACCGTACATGACTAACGTAAACTATGCCTGTCCGTCCGTCTGTTCACTCTGTCCATATTAAATTGTAAATAAAGTACAGGTCGCATTTATGATCCGGTCCTTCAAAAATACAACATCTGTTACGATGCATCTGTTGGATATACCCAAAGAGATGAATTGTAGCATATAGTGAACCACTTCCGACTTTACTACTTTCTTTACTGGTTTTGTTTTAGTTTTTACCTGAAAGATAAAAAATTACCCAATTTACCTATAGTGCATTGTTACTACTCCTAGGGTATCCCGCCCAATTTTCGATATTTTGTTTAGGCCGTATTTTCCAACTGATAGTATGTAATGTAAAATTCCGGGTTTGGTGGCAGACATGTATTTATATAGAAAATGATTAGTATAATTCCTTTTTGTGGTGGAGTATCCATATTAAGCATCCCGAGGAGCATTAAACCCCCGAAGTAAAGTGGTATTACGAGTTAACACACATCAATGAAAAAAAATTATGAATATAGGTCCATGTTTTAATATAGCCCCAAATAAAGGTTCCGCAATGTTTTCAGTATTTTGACAATTTTACTTGAATTTGCCTACGGACGTAGCTGAAGATTTTCGATATATGCCCCATTGAAAGAAGGCTTAGGCTCATAATTTGACATTTCAGATTCCTGGTGCACAAAATGTCTTCCCAGACAATTTTCGGTATATTGAAATTCCTTGCCAAGTTTATCTTCAAAATTGAATAATCTTGTAGTCAAAACTAATACCATTTTGGGTCGTTTTGATCGCAGAAGAACTGAGCATTTTGGTGCATCGAACGTTCCAATGATCGAAAATCATACCCACCGTGGAAAAGAAAGACAACAACAAAAATTATATCAATTAATTTTTTGTCCGCCAAAAAAACGTAACCCTCAATTTGAAATTTTCAGGAGAAGGTTTTGATTATATACAATTTAATAAAGTAATTTTGAAATATAGAACTATAGTTTTGTTACAAAATAGTTTTGTTTTAAACTATAATTTCAAAATAATAGCTTTATTAAATCTAAATTTATTAATACCCTTCACCTGTAAAATTGAGGGTTACGTTTTTTTTTCTACATATGTATCCTAAAAGACATCGCCTCTTCGAAGGAACATTGACATGAAATTGATCGAACTTAAATATGTGATCTTTAACTATATCTAAACCGACTAACATCAATCCCTACACATGTCATTCTGCAACCTATGCTAAATTTTGTAAATCGATTTAAAGCAAACTTGACACACGCTATTCGGTATGCTGCACTGTTTAAAATTTAAACTCAATCAAACACCCATTGATTATTTGGTGTACAATTAACATGCCTAAGTCGAAATTATATATATGTTAAATCTATGCTATATCTATATCTGAACCGATTTCAAGGAAACTTGCCAGAGATTAATTTATATTAACTTCAGTACGTTGTTTCAATCGGCTTAGCTAGGGGTCTTTAGTGCACCATTTACATAAAATCGGAGGAAAATATATATACGCGGTGTTTGTAAATCTGATCCGATTTTCACGAAACATTGCATACATCATTCCACATGTAATTCAGTACGCTATATCAACATCGAAAGATATAGGGGGCTTTGGTGCAGCATTTACATAAAATGGAAAGAAAATATATATGGGAGCTACATCTAAATCTGAACCGATTTACACGAAACTTATCACACGTCATTCTACACTTAATTCAGTACATTGTGCCAAAATTCGTAGAAATCTAATGGTTTTCAGGGACTTTGGTGCACCATTTACCTAAAATCGGACGAAAATATATATGGGAGCTATATCTAAATCTGAACCGATTTTCACGAAAATTAACACACATCATTCTAGACTTTATTCAGTACGCTATGCAAAAATTCGTGCAAATCTAAAATCGGGCGAAACTATATATGGGAGCTATATCTAAATCTGAACAGATTTGCACGAAATTTAGCACAAATCATTGTCGACTTAATTCAGTACGCTATGCCAAAATTCGTGCAAATCTAATAAATTTCAAAGACTTTGGTGCACCATTTACCTAAAATCGGACGAAATTATATATGGGAGCTATATCTAAATCTGAACCAATTTTCTCCAATTCCAATAGGGTTCGTCCTTGGGCCGATTCAATGGGCTGTGCCAAAATTCATCCAATTCGGATCATAAATGCGACCTGTACTTTGTTCACAAAAATACATGGACGGACGGACATGCCTAAATCGACTCAGAAAGTGATTCTATGCATGTTCTCAAAAGGAACCATGTGTCTATCTTGTTTCCTTTTGCCTGTTACAAACATATGCACAAAGACATAATACCCTGTACCACAGTGTGGTGAAGGGTATAATTACAAGTCTTTATATAATGCACATCCAATTGCCAGGCGGTTGAAAATCATACAAATTTGAAATCGGGCATAGAGGAGAGTCCCCTTAACACTTTGCAAATTCTTCCTTTGGGACCTCATAGGGATAAGGTCATGTTAACAACATAGAGTTGATTGAAAACCTCTAAGATAGAATTCGTGAGGCTATTCATGACACAGGACATCCACTTTGCGATTTTGTTATTTAAAATTCCATGAAAAGCAGATTCGTGTCCATGGTGGTCATTTGGCCACTATTTATTATTTTCGTTATTAACGGTATATTGAGGAACGATGATGACATTTTTACTGCCTACGGTTATATTTTATATGACAAGTATAGACCAAGCCTTTAAATAGCTTTCAGATGTACAGTGTTTATTTCGAAATAAAGAAAATTCCAAGTTAAAGACTTATTTCAAACATGTTTTTCCGGTATCTACTAATGATGATGATGTTATTACTCGCACTGCTGTTAGCTTAATAAAACAACAATAATCATGAACATAAAATTTGGGAGCAGAAAAAGGGTAAAGTTTTTGGTCTCAACCATGCTCTGAGTACATTGGCTTAATTTATAC
Source organism: Musca vetustissima (assembly GCF_032173495.1). Lineage (NCBI taxonomy): Eukaryota > Metazoa > Arthropoda > Insecta > Diptera > Muscidae > Musca > Musca vetustissima. The sequence continues at coordinate 102,675 of NW_026887256.1, forward strand.
AAAATTAAGCTGTTCGCCTAAAGCATACACCCATTCATCCAACTGGTCACACACATAACTACCATTGCTACCATTAAAAATAACTTTTGAGTCTCTGTACGCAGGCTGTTGGTTCACAAACTCACAAAAGTGTCCATACACTACAAAATCCCTTGCCACTTTGGGAAGGAAAAAACACTAACTCATGACTAACTTTGTGGCATTTGTTGTTAATGGTTGACGCATTGACGCCACTTTTCATAAAATAACAAGTCAATTGTTTTTTTCATTAGTGTTTGATGTTGCTCATGAACTTAACTCTCTCTCTCTCCCATTGGGGAATCAGTCATTTTTGTAATAAAAGGGATAATGTGTTTTTTAAAGTCTGAAAATTAATTGAATTTATTAAAGTTTGGGTATACTTTGATAGCTAAAAGGAAAAATTAGAGAAATAAAAATTTTGCAATGAATTTAGAAGTTTAATGATCTTATAAACGAGTAAAAATGTAGATAAGTTCGGCCAGGCTGTACTTTTTATACCCTCCTCCTATGGTAGACATTCCATATGATGGGTATAAAAGTGGATTTGTAAATGAAATGTGAAATTCAGAGTAATTAGAACACATTGTGATTAAATATATATTTGTTTGTAAAATAAAAAAGAAGATTTTTAAGGATGAATTAGTTGTGGTATAGCCATAAGGCCATATTAATTCGCTGATCGAACCAAACCTAATTAAACCAAACCCCACTTATTCGGCATTTTGTGAATTTTGGATAGGTTTTTCAACCAAATTTGCTATATTTCAAATGTAATATATGCAATGATATTATGAACACTAGCAGACCCGACAAATGTTGTTTTGCCGTATCAGGATTGCATCAATTTGGGTTTGGTAAAAGTTAATGAATTCATGCAAAATATATTTCAGAAACTATTTACAATTTTATTTACTTAAATTTCCGATATAAAAAAATACGCATAATGGTAAATCTCTTTGCACTGCAATTAAAAACAACCGTAGGAAAATGTGAGTCAATTTTTCACATTATGAAAAATATATTGAGGAACAATAAAGGCACATATAAGTTAGACACCTAGAGCATCTAATGCGCAATTTTTTTCATGTAGGATTCGAATTTATATATAAGAACATTTCCAATAATACCTTCCATAGCTAGCTAAATTGTTGAGATATTTGTAATCTTTTGTAGCAATCCCAAAAATATAACAACGTATGTACAGTGGTGGTCACAGAATTAAAACATTTACTGTGGTAAACATTTTTGATCAGCCCGCGATTCGTTTGAAGTATTTTTGAAAATTTTTTAATTCAGAACACTTCGATATACTGCACTTAAGAGATTTAGTGTGAAAATAGAAAATTATTGCATGCAATTTTTCCATAAATAACGGTTTTTATGAAAATACATCGACTTTGAAGTGGCCATATAATTAAAACATTGTGTGGGATTTTTTACTTTACTGCATTTTTTGAAAATATTTTTAGAAAAGCTCTTTAATTTAGTTAAACTATGTAAACTTAGCATCGATAAAATCATTTACAGATAAACATTTTTGAAAAAATCTGTAAAATAAATCAAAATTGCCAAAAAATTGTACAGTACACCTTACATTCAGATAATCACCCTTATTATAGAAAATAAAGGCCCGAATGCACCAGAAATCGCTAGAATTAGTAGAAAACAATAAATAATTCTCACAATAAATAAATATTTGAAATAAAAACTCAAAAAATGGGAATTAACCTAAAGGAACGATTCAATTTCAATAGCCTTTACTGAAGAAGGCCGGATTATTTTTGCAGTATGTGAGAAAAAATCGATTGATATTGGTATTTATTATATCAAATCGACTGTTTGAGTAGTACAGAATATATTTTATCAAAAAATATATCTGTCAGAACAGAACGAACAGAGATCAACGCCTAGGTTGAAAAAAGTTTCTGTCATGAGTTGACCATGTTTGATGGTCAACCCATGACACTTAAAACCTATTGAACATGACAATATTTTTCCAAAATAATATTTTTTGAATCGAATAACTTCCACTTAATTTATTTTAGTATCAAGGAAGTAAAAATTGTACAGTTTGGCAAATATTTGAAGTATTGTTTTGAACATCAAAAATGCCGCTGTGTGCCAGAAACTTTTACTCGTCAACCTAGGCGTTTATCTCTGTTCGTTCTGTTGTTACAGCCATATTTTTTGATAAAATATAATCTGTACTACTCGAACAGTTGATTTGATATAATAAATACCAATATCAATCGACTTTTTCTCACATACTGCAAAAATATTCCGGCTTTCTTCAGTAAAGGCTATTTAAATTGAATAGTTCCTTTAGGTTAATTCCCATTTTTTGAGTTTTTATTTCAAATATTTATTTATTGTGAGAATTATTTATTGTTTTCTACTAATTCTAGCGATTTCTGGTGCATTCGGGCCTTTATTTTCTATAATAAGGGTGATTATCTGAATGTAAGGTGTACTGTACAAATTTTTGGCAATTTTGATTTATTTTAGAGATTTTTTCAAAAATGTTTATCTGTAAATGATTTTATCGATGCTTAGTTTACATAATTTAACTAAATTAAAGAGCTTTTCTAAAAATATTTTCAAAAAATGCAGTAAAGTAAAAAATCCCACACAATGTTTTAATTATATGGCCACTTCAAAGTCGATGTATTTTCATAAAAACCGTTATTTATGGAAAAATTGCATGCAATAATTTTCTATTTTCACACTAAATCTCTTAAGTGCAGTATATCGAAGTGTTCTGAATTAAAAAATTTTCAAAAACTTCAAACGAATCGAGGGCTGATCAAAAAATGTTTACCACAGTAAATGTTTTAATTCTGTGACCACCACTGTATATGTATGGATATTTTTTCACAAATATAGCTGGTTTTGATTCCTATTTAGAATACGTTCAAGTTTCAGCCAATGATTCAGATATCGTGTGGGGTATATGCCATGTGTTGGATGCGTTTTTAAGCCTCCTTATCTTTGGTCCATACTTTGAAAGTAGTAACAAATACCCTATAAATTGCCTTTAATTTGGTATTTCATGTAGGGTAAGGAATTGGTGTCGGAATACATAAAGTCGATTAAACACCCAATCTCTAATCGGAAAAAACGCAAAGAAACTATATAGTTCGCCATCTGTTGGACGAATTTAAAATTAAACAGAATCACTCCTCACGCCCCATAGATCATATACATAATGTTTGGTCAAAATCGGTGGAGTAGTTCTTGAGTTACGGTGCAAAAACATAAAAAAATAAATATTGCGCCATCTGGCGGATGAACTTCAAACTACACATAAACACTCGTCACGGCCCACAGAGCATGTACATAAAGTTTGGTCGAAATCGGTGCAGTAGTTTTTGAGTTCAGCGACCACGAACATACATGTAATTTTTATATATATAGAGATAGAAATAATACATAATAAATATTGCTAGGAAATTAAATATTTAATGTTTCCTTTTGTTTGATTCGCCATTTTTGATTCATTTTATTCGATTTTTAAAATCTGATTTTACATTTGTAATCATTGACCATAGCTCAACAAAATTTGTTCAAAAATAATTTGACTATTGTATTATATTTTCAATTTTTTCTTGCAGAATCGTAACCATCAAAACCCTTATTTAATAAGCAAAACGCTCTAACTATGACCAAAAATGGAATCTCTGGTCAATAGTGGTGACCTTCGTACGGGGTCTTTCAAAGCAGGTACCGCCAATTTTCCGAGAAGAGAGAAATTATGGTTTATCTGAAATTCTCTTTTTTTACTTTTCGTCAGTCGATTTTAATGATGACTTCTTACTTACGCTCACCCAGACTTACTCTCAATTTTGTTATACCCACCACTGTTTTACAACCATCTTCATTCACACTGCCGAAAATGAAGCAAGGCTATGTTAAAACATGGACAAACACTTTTTCAACATTAATGTTTTTCACTCCCCACGAACACGCTAAATTACAGTCACTGAGGTAGTATAATGCGGCAAAACCTTCAAGGCGGAACCTTTATATGGGGACTATGTCAAAACATTGGCCGATGTTGTTGATTTTTGGTAGGAAGTTTTGAAATTCAAATGAGAACACAAAATATGAAAGTAGACCGACATCGAAAATTTTCGGCAAAGATGGGTTTCATCCTCCATAATGCGGCTATAACCTTCAGAATGCCGATAATTTTCAATTCAATTTATTTCATAAACGAGAACCTTGAATATAATTAGGCAGGTCCTTTATTTATGTGAAGCCATTTTTAAAAACTGTTCGATATCGACATTATCAGGAAGAACCCGTAATGTAAAATTGTAGCCACTGCGGTGGGATAATGCGTCAAAATTTTAAAAATGCAAAAAATGAGCCAGGACTTTTAAGCAATTGAAATATGTTGCTGAATTTTTGCACTGGTTCAACATATATCCGTGGAAACCATTGGGTCGAATATGGGCTAGATCTGAATGGGTTTTGCTGATTTTCCCATATAACTCAGGGTACAGTTACAGTTCGGCATTTTGAACGAAATTTAGCATAGCGTACTGAATTGAGTCAAGAATGTTGTGTGCTAAGTTTCGTCTAAATCGGTTAATATGTTCGTCCGATTTTTTGTAAATGGTGCACCAAAGCCCTTATGTTATTTTTTTTAATTTATACGAAATTGTGCATGACGTATTGAGTCGTGGAAATGGTTCAGATTTAGATATAGCTCCCATATACAGTTTCGTCCGATTTTAAGTAAATGGTGCAGCAAACACCCAATGTTAGGCCGATTGCCACAACATTTTATACATCTTACTGAAGTTAGTAATCTAATGTGTCACAACTTTCCTTGAAATTGGTTCAGATTTGGATATAGCTTCCATAAATATTTCGTCCTACTTTAAATAAATGGTGCAACAAACTCGACATGTTTGTCAGATTGACACGAAATTTTGCACAACGTACAGGATAGAATGACGTGATTGCATCTTGTAGAAATGCAGATATAGCCAATATATATTTTCGACCGACTTCACGTTAATTGAGCTCCAAATAATCAACAGGTATCCGATTGAGATTTGATTCATGTCGATTTACATACTTTTGCCACATAAAAAAACTGATTATATATCTGTCCAAATAAAAATATGTACTGTTGAATAACCCCAAATTGGTGAAGGGTATCATATAGTGAGAGATAGACCCATTTCTTTAATGAGATTGACCCATTTCTTAAAAAGATGGTAACTGGAGATGAGAAGTGGATCACATACGATAACCCTGTGCGAAATCGATTGTGGTCTAAGAGCGGCGAAGCACCTCAAACGATGACCAAACTAGGACTAAAGGCCAGGAAACTTACACAAAGCGGGAATAGAAAGGAATTTTTTATTAGAATATGGCCAAATGTTTGGGTGCCACACCAATTAACAGAAAATAATAGTGTCATGTACGCACATCTACAGTTCCCAGAAACCTTGGTTGGGAATTTTTTATGAATACGCCATACAGTCCGGATTTGGCACCAAGCGATTATCATATTTTTCTTGCATTGCAACATTTATTTAATGATAACAAATTGGTACTGGAGATGAAAAGACTAAGTTTTTTTTGCAAATCACATGAGAGAGGCATTATGGATTTCCCAAAAAATCATAAAACAAAACGGTGCACATTTGGCCCAAATTGGAAATTCGCAAGCATGTTAAATAAAGTCCTATAGTTCATATAAAAATAATGGATTTATCTTTCCCCCAACCTAATATATTGTGGTCTAAAAAGGAAATTTCGATGTCGCACATTTTCGTCGTATCAAAGTGTATAAACCACGAAAATCATTTAGACTGTGGGTATAAGAACGATAAAAACGAAGCTACAGGAGCCTTCTTCCTGCGGAAGAGTTGCAGGCATTCTTCTTTTTATGGAAGATCTGCAGGTATTATTCTTCCTTTGAAAGAGCTACAGTTATTCCTCTTCCTGTGGAAGAACTGTGTGGAAGAGCTGAAGTCTTCTTCCTGTGGAAGATCTGCAGGTCTTCTTCTTCCTATTGAAGAGCTGCTGGAGTCTTCTTCCTGTGGAAGAGCTGCAGGTATTCTTCTTCCTCCGATGAAGCGAAGAACCAATATAAAAACAAATTATTATTAAAAACGAGAAAGATCGAGCTGATTAGGGACCTTTTGTTGTCCAAGAAAAAATCTCATACAATACAAAATTCCTCATCTACAATAAAATATTTGATTGCAGAACTTTTTATAACAACACTTTTATTTTCTTTTATGGAAATTCGCCAAAGTTCGCTTGAAATGATTACATCAATGAATCCAACAGAAATTAGTGTTGATTCACGATAATTAATGGCAATTTCAATTTTGGTGCAGCAGAAAACAAAAAAAAATCCTTTTTTTAGAATTTGAAAATCTGCAAAGTTGTTCCTCGCCATTGCAATGGGTAACTTGAATTAAGTGGGGCGAAAAGGATGATGGGATAATTCCAAAGTACTAACACTGACCAATGACCAGCGCTATTGTATGTTTCTTTGTGTGTTTGTAGAAAAAACAATCACAGCAGTAACAAAAACATTATTACATGAAACGAATGAAAGGATTGCTGCCGTTGCTGTTGCCCCAACTTCAAATTAATGTGAGCAAAGAAAGAAAAAATAAATTGCAATTGTCGACAATTGACTTATATTTCTTTGTAAAAACAAACGTGACGCATTGTCGGCATCAGAAAAACTACCAACACAAAAAAGTATTCGCTTTCATCATCCACCATCAACGAGATGAGTATGGATGGACTTTCTCGGGAAAAATAGAATTATACAACCAAACACACACATAGTTTCAGTACTTACATATGTATGCGAACGCGTTTATTAATGTTCACAAGAAATGCCAACCAAAACTATGCTCGTTTTGGTATTGAACGAATGAAAAATTTAACCAAACCAAACCCAAAGCGAAGAATTAGTTTCGAAGAATAGCGAAAATTGGCAAAATGCGTATGCGAACCACCATACACTACACAATGTTGTGGAGACCGTGAGTAATCACTGTAGTGAAGGATTTCTTTGTTTTGGAATGGAGGGTTGTGTGAGAAATCTGGGTATAAAAAACTATTACTTATTTTTAACATTTTTGTGGAAAATTGTCTATAGAGGTTAAATTTTAGATGGATTATGAAGGGCTCATAATGGTCCCGCACCATTTTTTAAACTTAATTTTTCTTCGAATTGTCTATAGTTTGACATAAAAAAATTTTACAGACATCAAACTAGACTTAGTACCCTGTGCATACTTTTGTTTGTATCGTATATCAAACTGGACTTGAGTCAGTATGCTGTGCAAAATTTTGTTTGAATCGACAAATATTGGGAGTTTGGGACACCATTTACCAAAAATCGGTCGAACATATATATGGGAGCTATATAGAAAACTATACCGGTTTTTACGAAACTTAGCATACATCATTTCAGACCCAACTCAATATGCCATGCAAAATTTCGTGCAAATCAAAAGATAAACAGGGACTTTGGTGCACCATTTACATAAAATCGGACGAAAATATATATGGAAGCTATATCTAAAATTCAGCCGATTTGCATGAACCTAAACACACATCATTCTAGGCTCAATTCAGTACGCTATGCCAAATTTTGTGCAAATCAAAATCTATATAGTGACTTTGGGGCACCAATTATATTAAATGGGATGAAAATATATATGGGAGCTATATCTAAATCTGAACCGATTTTTACGAAACTTCACACACATCATTCTAGACCTAATTCAATACGCTGTGCGAAATTTCGTGCAAATCGAAAGATATATAGGGACTTTGTTGCACCAATTACCTTAAATCGGACGAAAATATATATGGGAGCTATATTTATATCTAAACCGATTTTTTTTTTCAATTTCAATATCCTTGGGCCAAATAAATGAGCTGTGCCAAATTTAATCCAAATCGAATCATAATTGCGACCTGTACTTTGTTTACAATTTATCATCAACTGATGGACGGACCTGCATAAATCGACTCAGAAGATGATTCTATGCATATTCCCAAAAGGAACCATGTGTCTATCTCATTTCCTCTTCCACAAAGACATAATACCCTGTACCACAGTGTGGTGAAGGGTATAAAAAATGTCCCGACTTATTATCGTATCCTAACCCAGTGTAGAAGTTCCTACCCCAGTTATCCAACCTAAGTGTCTGTACTTTGGAAAATTGCTTTTTTGGAGCATAAGAAATCTACTATTATATAATGATACAACATGTATCTAAAAGGCACTGGTTTGAGCCGAGGTATTGCAACTGATGATTCGTTTTCCAAATTACTTCAAATACAAATAAATTGTTGTGCTCTAACCTGTTTTGCCATTTACTTCGAAAACCCACATGGGCTCATAATCAAATACTCATAATTCGACACCTGTGGCAATCTTATAGCCCCTCCTACTCCCTCCACTATTAAAGCACTGCGATCAAATTTGGAAAACCTATCGTAAGCCAGGTTTCACAGTGCTGGAGCTTCATAGGTTTCTTTCATCCCGTTACTTGCACATTAACACTACAAAACATTTTCAATATATAACTTTTCACACAATATAGGCCATGTTGAAAAATTTGACAACCAAACTGACAACAATAACCATTTTGGCCTTCATTGTTAAACATACATATGTATATTAATATAAATATTTTACATTTATATTAATATTACATGCATACTTACTCCGACTCTCATCAATTTTACCAATCTCATTACACTGCCATCATTTTCGTCCTTTCATTTTTTTCATTCTTTTCTATTTCCAAAATGCCAAACCATTCATACACGCGCATAACATTTGTTTTGAGTTGCACGACCGATATTTTACAATATATAGAGAAAATGAACTGTGTTTTCTTTTGTTGTTGTTTTGTTGTTGTTGTTCTCTACTTCAAATTAATCGTTGTGGCTGACATATTGATAAATGAAGTGGAATGCAGCTGAACGAACATTTGCCATTCCGCAATCCCTTTATACCCAAACGAAGTACAAGTACACATGTACGTATGAGGACGTGCAACATTTCATATGCTGCCTTCCTGCTATCGACACAAACACACACTCACTCACAGAGGAAAGTCAACACAAAAGGGCGACATTGAAAATATTGAAACATATGATGATCACACAGAGCATTCCAATAAATCACAGATGTAATAGATTTTTTGACATTTATTTAAATACACAGCAATGAAAGAGAGGGGAAAACGAAGAGGAAGAAGGACGAGAAAATTATAAATTATGATAAAGCAGCAGCATCACTTAAATGAGCACAATGAGCAATTTGGTTATTTATTTTGTGGAAATGTGTATGCATGTATATGTGTACTAGTAAGTTACATTCTGATGAATGGTTAATGATATTTTCTTCAATCATTTTTAACAAAATAATTTGAAAAAATACTAAAATTCAGAAAATAAAGGATAAAGACCTAAGCATATCTTTGTGATCGTACATGCTTAGAATGGTTTTCGCAAAAAAACTTCACAGCAGAAAGAGCTGAATATTCAAAAATTCGTAATATGTTCCATGTTTTCATATTGCTTTTATTTAAGTGTATGAGAGAAAACTAGGATTTTACAATTGCCCTCATTCCACGTTTTAAGTGGTCAAATTTTTTGACCTATTATACTCTAATTTAATATTTGCGTTCTGAAAAATTATCAATAAAGGTCCGTTTTTGGTAAAGCTATGATATGTTATTTTCTCTGATATGGTCTATTTTCGGTATTTTAATGATTTCAATATAGTTTTTTGTTCTTACAGGGCACTATGGGCCAGGAATCCATTTTTTTTTTTTTTTTTGCAAAAACCTAATATATTTCCAATCTGGAGACTTTGAGATTAACACCTGTAACATTGTATAAATTGTGGGTAACGATTTATTAATGACACAAGTTCTTTGATTTAGATTTTTTACAAAAAAGTTGAGTTACGCAACCTAATGCCAATCAGTGCCAGAGCAGTTAATGGTTATAGCACCAATCGCCGCCTTGATATATTATCTGTGCAGAATTTTGCGACCAGTCGCAGGCGGTCATAACTTAAGAGTTATTATCGATAAAATTAAAATAGTCATTGACATTTTTTCCTTTACAAATTTAATAAAAAATAATTAAATTAATTTTTACCAACATAGCATGCTGATGATGAAATTGGGAGATATAGTGTAACATTCAACCAAATGGACTGTAATGTGGTATTATGGGTCCGCATTGCGTAGGGCAAATTCTATAAAAAAAAATAATAAAAAAATAAATAAATAAACCAGCAAGGAAAGTAGTAAAGTCGGACGGGGCCGACTATATGATACCCTTCACCACTATGGATATATTAAACAGGACTATTAACATGAAATTGGATGAAATAAAATATGTGATATTTATCTAAATGTGAATCTACCTATATATCCATAAGTTATATAAATCGACTTCAATCAAATATAAATAGGTTATCTGTTGTACTTCTAGAAAACGCAACTACGTAATTCTATGCTCAATTTTGTACGTTGTGCAAAATTTGATGTCAACCTGACTAGCATGAAGAGTTTGATGTCCAATTTACTTAAAATCGGGCGAAAATATATATGGAAGCTCTATCCAAATATATCGAAGGATATATAGGGACTTTGGTGCACCATTTACATGAAATCGGACGAAACTATATCTGAATCTGGGCCGATTTTCTCGAAACTGGGCAGACATCATTCTAGGCTCAATTCAGTACGTTATGCCAAATTTCCTGCAAATCGAAAGATATATAGGGACTTTGGGGCACCATTAACATGAAATCGGACGAAACTATATATGGGAGCTATATCTAAATCTGGACCGATTTTCGCGAAACTGGGCAGACATCATTCTAGCCTCAATTCAGTACGTTATGCCAAATTTCATGCAAATCGAAAGATATATAAGGACTTTGGTACACCATTTACCTTAAATCGGAGGAAGATATATACGGGGCTATATCTAAATCTGAACCGATTTTCACGAAACTTTGCACACATCATTCTAGACTTAATTCAGTGCGCTATGCCAAATTTCGTGCAAATCGAAAGATATATAGGGACTTTGGTACGCCATTTACAAAAAATCGGCCGGAACTATATTTGGGAGCTATATCTAAATCTGAACCGATTTTCACAAAACTTGGCACACATCTTTCGTGGCTCAATTCAGTACGCTACGCCAAATTTCGTGCAAATCGAAAGATTTTCAGGGTCTAAAGTCCGTAAATCGGGCGAAACTATATATGGGAGCTATATATAAATCTCAACCGATTTTCACGAAACTTTGCACACATCTTTCGTGGCTCAATTCAGTACGCTATGCCAAATTTCGTGCAAATCGAAAGATTTTCAGGGTCTAAAGTCCGTAAATCGGGCAAAAATATATATGGGAGCTATATCTAAATCTGAACCGATTTTTCCCAATTTCAATAGGGTTCGTCCTTGGGCCAAACAAATGAGCTGTGCCAAATTTCATCCAAATCGGATCATAAATGCGACCTGTACAGACGGACAGACGGACGGACATGCATAAATCGATTCAGAAAGTGATTCTATGCATATTCTCAAAAGGAACCATGGGTCTATCTCGATTATTTTTGCCTGTTACAAACATATGCACAAAGACATAATACCCTGTACCACAGTGTGGTGAAGGGTATAAAAATGGGGTAGTCCCCATAAAACGGGTTTTCTGGGATTTTGTTCGCGTTTTTTCCAAATAAATTGTCTGTAATGTAGTATATCGAATCCACATTGGGTTTGCAATTTTCGTACCAAAAACTATCAATATTGACTTAGATTTCGGGGTAGGCACCACATAAACGGACCCCACTGGGGGATTTTGAGCACGTTTTTCAACCAAATTGGCTATAATTCAAATATAATTAAGGTATGCAATAATTTTAAGACCATATTACATAAAAATACGATTTGATACTATTTTGATTTTAAATACGGCAAAGAAGTAAAATATTTAGTTTTTTCTTATATTTAATGCGCCATTTTGAATTCATTTTCGATTTCGAATCGTAATCAGCATCCTCAAAACCTTTATATCCGATATTTATTTATTTCATAAACACACTGCTCTAATTATGGCCAAAAAATGGAATCTCTGGCCCATAGTGCAGGGTTGCAAAAATGAATATCCTAAACAGCTATGTTGTCAGGTTATTATAGCTTTATGTGCCCAAGAGTTTGTAAAGCCGCGACATATTGGTCCTAGACCCACCTTTTAGTATAGCTATTGTAATATCTCGACTTGCTAAGTCGATCTAGACATGAGTGTCCCTTAATCCGTCCATTATAATTTGTAAACACCATAAAGGGCATTTAGGACGGGTTCTGACCAAAGAAGACCCTTGTTGTTTTTGGTAAAGATAGATTAATATTTAGAGAATAAAAGGAACCAACAACTTTATTCGCTCTAGAGGCCACAATTATTACCCGAACATCACGAGATTTTACACCGAAAAACGGTTTTGATGAAGATTGGTCAATATTTTGCGGATCAAATGACTTTTGTGTGATAAATGACAAAATTTGTATTATATAGATATATAGAGCTGATGAGTAGGAAATTTGGCGTGAGGTTCCAGATATATTCACGGACGACACCTAAAATTTTCGATGATGATCAGATGATATTTCGGGGATGAAATACACCGAAAAATGTATTTTTGTCTGTATTTTGTTCAAGACACAATTATAAACCGAACTGCAGAAAATTTCCATATGGAAGGCGATCTGACTAACTAATCGAATGGCTGTCATAATGAAGGGTGAATATTTAGCGGATCAAATGTACTAGCACCTTATTGTGTAAAATAACCAAATTTAAATCTTGTGACGTAAATTGTTTCTCCGGAAAAGATGCCGAAGAGGAGCTCTTGACCTTGACCGTTGTATTTGATAGAATGCATCAGCGGATATTATGCGGATATTATCAGATAACAATTTTACCATTGAATACCAAAATGATTTGGTCGATAGCTTTTTCATAACATACGCTACAAAATGGATAGAGCTACTAGTCCTACGCCTTTGTCTATAAGTGAACCGACTAACATCAATTCGTACATATGACTCTTTGCAACCTATGCTAAATTTCATTCCATTCGGGCAGATTTATAGTCGTATGCGTACAAATTTACGTAAATGTATGTAAATTGATTAAAACACTGTTTAAAATTTAATACAAATCAGACACCCGTTCGAAATATATATGAAAGCAATGTCTGCATTCCAGTCTCAAATTGATACATTTTGCAAAATTCGTGTTAATCGGAAAAATATTAGGAGTTTGGTGCACAATTTACAAAAAATCGGAAGAAAATATATATGGGAGCTATTTTTAAATCTGAACCGATTTTCACGATTTTCATTCTAGACTTAATTCAGCACGCTATGACAATTATCGTAAAGGGTATAACAATTATCAATATAGTTTCATGCTAGCCCCAATATAATCGTAGCGTCCTATTGTGAGTATTCGAAGGTTTCAAACGCATTTCACATTGCACTAGCTGTAGTTTTATATTCGGAGATATTGGAGATTACATAGGTCCAAGTTTTGATATAGCTCCCCTATAAAGGTACAGTCCCGTTTGTAGGCTTTAGAAGAAAAGCGATCTGGCACCTAGCACTTTTTTAGGATTTTCAATTTTTTTTCCAGGATTTTTAGTATCATTGTCGTTTTCCTAAATAAATATTTCTAAATTAAGTTCAATTGTTTAGAAATAGATTTGGCTATAGACAACAACCGATCTCCAAATGGATGGTTGAATGACAGAAGTGATATGCGTTCTTTGTTATAGTATATAGGAGGAATATTTTGAAGTGATACAAATGACGGAGTTTGTACTTTATTGTAGGGATATACCAATATGTATTATTCGAACAGTCGATGCGCCTGATATATATAAAATAAGATGATATATAAATACCAACATTGCAATAAAAATGTTACCCTCTCTTTAAATCACAAGCCTCCATTAGCAATGGAATACAAGGAATTTCGTTTGTTCACGTTGCAATGACACCATTACCGCCAAAGTACAATTTTCCATTTAAATATCCCAAAAAAATAAAAAAGAATTGACCAACTTAAACATGGCAAAGAATGAACGAATGGAAATGAATAAATTACGCAAAACTAGAAAGCTGGGGAGGAGCTGCGAAGAGGATTACATTTATGAACTAATGGATTTTGTATTCTTCTTTTTGTCGTTTACGCTCCTTCTTTATTCTGTGCACTTACCGATGATAACGCGACTACTTATTCGTCAGTATAGCAATGCACATTTTTTTGTAGATGCATTTTTTTATTTTATGTTCATCTATTCAATTCTGTTTTGTTTGCTCATTTTAATGTAATTCTGTAACGATGCTACCACGACACGCATCACAATATTTAATGCAAC